>NW_015164206.1:0-26692 GCF_001447785.1 Gekko japonicus
CGTCTACTGCTACTACTTTTATTATGATTGTAGGTAAGTTATTTAGATAATGCCCAGTTTGCCTCGCTGTAGTGCTACAGGATCGGTGCAGTGAAATCATTTCCTCTTACACTGTCGCGACAGGGTAACTTCCTTACTAACCCAAGGAGGTTTTTCTGAACAAGACAGCTGAATATTGTACCTGTCAGGAGCTATCACAGACTGACCACCTAGCAGGGCTTGTGTGATCCCACTCTACCTTCACCCCCACCTGCTGTTACGTTACAGCAGGGGAAGGACTGAGAAATCCTACTAGCATGAAAGTGGAATTCAGAAATGAATCTTCACCCTTCCCATCAGACTGCTCTTTAAATTGAAACCTGACATTTGAAAGAGGGAATGTGCACGTCTGAAAGCGTTCTGTTATTTTGTCACTGTTATTGGCATGAATTCTACCGCTCCACTCACCAAAGCCTGAAGAGCAAGCGTGCACCCGTGGGACCTAAAAATGTGCACCACCCCCCATCTTTGATCTTCAGAGACACTGGGGGAGAATAAGGAGCATTCTCTCTTTAATCCTTGGACTCTGCCTATTGGAAAACTCTGAATTAACAATGGAATTAACAAGGGATGGAAATAAAAGAAATCATTCTTCCGTAGTGGAACTAAAGGAAATCTAGAGGATGGAACTAAAGGAAACCATTCTTCCACAGTGGAGATCCAGGTTCAGACCCAGCTTAGCCATGACAGTCATTAGGAAGAGGCTCTTATGTTACCCTGGGAGGCATGTTGCAGCACAGCTTATTTCCACATCACTGGGGTAACCCAAGAAACTCTGGGCTGTGAGACAAGGTACTGTGATATCACTCCTTCCCATAGCAGCAGCATCTGCTGGGGTAATGTTAAGGCTCAAAGGAGCCTGTCACGTGGACTCCTCCCTAGGCGATCCAGAGCTTCAGGCACTACCCTGATTTTTTTTGGGGGGGGGGAATGGCACTGCAGCAGCTCCCACATCACAAGGAGCTCAACCCTAAGAAGTGTTGAGCAAATTATTTGTTCTCCTGAGAAAATGAGGCAGATGAGGCAGGACTCCCTTGTAAAATATACAGAACATTATAAACTTCATACTTTCCAAAAGGTAAAAACTGAGGGGGGTGTGTGTGTGTGAGAACAATGCCATGAACTGATATGAAAACCCCATCTGCCACCCCCAGTAATGAAACAAAGACCTAGGCAAGCTGGCTCCAGGGGTTCCCACTAGAACAAGTAGGGAGGAGCTGTGGCTCAGTGGTAGAGCATCTGCTTGGCAAGTGGGAAGTCCCAGGTTCAATCCCCGGCATCTCCAGCTAAAAGGACCAGGCAGGAGGTGATGTGAAAGGCCTCTGCCTGAGACCTTGGAGAGCCGCTGCCAGTCTGAGTAGACAATACTGACTTTGATGGACCCAGGGTCTGATTCAGTACAAGGCAATTTAATGTGTTCATCATCCGTGCTGTCTGAAGGCCCACAGAACCACTAAAACATAATTCTCTTCTCAGCATGGTGTAGTGGGTAGAATTTTGGACTAGGACCCGCCAGACTCACTCTGCCATGACAGCTCACTAGGTGACGTTGGGCCAGTCAGTCTCCCGCAGCCTATCCTACCTCACTGGGTGATTGTTGTGAGGGTAAAATGGTGGAAGGGAGAATGACCTTATAAGGTGCTTTGGGTCCCCACTGAGGACCAAAAGTGGCAGCCTGGGTATAATTAAATAAAGTATCAAGGAAAATCCCACTGGCCTAAACTAAAAAAAAACAGGAGAGAAAAAAAGAAATGTTCTCTTTGCAGTCCAGAAATGCCACTTCTGTTGCTGCCGCTAATATTTTAAGTGAATGATTACAGAGCCATACCAACAGTAGCATTACTCAGACTTCTGGTTTCTTATCTGATATTAAAAAAAACACAGAGCAAAGTTAATGGGGGTTGCAAGAGGTTTAAGTGGACGGAGATTATTTGTTTAAAAAAAATCTGCATCCCTGGGGCTTTGGAGGTCTGCTGAATGTTCCGAGTAGAAGGAGCAGGCGGTTTTGGTGGAAGCGGGAGAAGAGGAGCAGCAGGCGGGTCTGGTGGAAGCAGGAAGAGAAGGGAGGAGGACAGCGCATGCAGAAAGAAATCACCTGCTGACTGGGGTACGATGGAGAGGAAGTGCAAGTGGAGGAAGAAGAGAGCATGATCACTTTTTTGGGGCAGGTCCGAGAACGCTCCTTTCTCCTCATCTTTGTTTAAAAACAGGAGGGGGGGGGAGAAACATGGTCATTGCCAAGGCCACAAGCCACAGCTTATAAACATCTGATGAATTAGTTAAAACCGTTCCCGGGCTGTACCGCTGGGCGGGGCGCCATAAACACAGAATGCACCTCCACTGCACACAGGGAACTGTCGGGGAGAAACAGTTCAGCCGAGCCTTCTCCCCGAGAGAACATTAGTCTATGCGTTGGCGACTTTTTTCATGGACCATATGAATTTTTACCATTTTTTCCCCCTTGCTATTTCTGTGAATAAGGCCTCAGGAATGCATCATCCTGGAGGAGGATGGCCTTGTTTTTCTTCTGTAGAGGACAAGCGCAAATAGACAATGCCACAGATCAGAACATTAGAATCCTCCGGATGTTTCCTCAGGCGGGATCCAGCATCAGTGGAAGTCCTTGCCTGCCTGCCTGCCTGTCACCTTACGCGCCCTGCGTACAACTTGATTTGCTCAAACGGTTCCAGGGACAGGCCTTTGGATCATTTCCACTTGGGATAAGCGAGACTTCTAGGCATTCAGGGTCACATTAACATGGGAGACAGAACTGCGAGATTCAAATAATCTGGAGATCTGCGTACATGAGGTCAGAATGGACGGAGTCCTGTAACTGCGCAACCTCAAATGCACCAACATACAGCAGAACAAAACTGCTAATATTTAGCAGTTGTGCGTGATGTTTGAAAAACTCTTCTGCAATCAGCCTAGTTAATCTACAGAAATATCCTGTATCCTTCAAATAAACTAAGAATACATGCCAGAAGGTGCTAATGGCTCATCTCTAAAATGTTAGGTTAGGTTCTGAACATTATATGTAATTGTGAACTGAAAGAGAGTGATAGTGGCTGTGTGCCTCATTTTCAGTTTTGTCAAACCAAGTTGCAGTAGATGTTCTTCTGTTTTGTATCTTTCCATCTGTTGCTCCCTTTGGACCTGGCTTTCCCTGCCTGCCTTGAGAGAACATAAGAGAAGCCAATGCTGGATCAGACCAATGACCCATCCATTCCAACACTCTGCGACACATTGGCCAAAAATACCAAGTGCCATTAGGAGGTCCACTAGTGGGGCCAGAACACTAGAAGCCCTCCCACTGTTGTCCCCGCCCCCCACAAGCACCAAGAATACAGAGCATCACTTGCCCCAGACCGAGAGTTCCTTGTGGCTAATAGCCACTGACGGACCTCTGCTCCATACGTTTATCCAATTTCCTCTTGAAGGCGTCCATGCTTGTAGACACCTTCCTTCCTTCCTCCATCATCCATCTATCTATAAATTCACTTTACTGAAAGATGCACCTTGAGCACCTTGGCTTAAAACAAGGCAAAAAATAGGAACTACATGGAGTGACCTTCCACAGCTTTCCCAGCAGGTAAAGAAGCCGCCTCTGTAGGGCCGGTAGAATCCATGGCATACATTAAGGAATGTTTCCCATCCTCCAGTAGGATGCACTCTGAGTGTGCAAAAACAGTCAGTGAAGAACATACACCTTAATGGGTTTAAACGAAAGGGAGGTTTGCACATGATGAAGCACATGATGAAGCCAAGGTAGTCCGGGCCACTTCTCATTCACGTGAAGGCCCATTTCTAAACAGAAGAGGCTGGTTGGTATTAGCAGCATCAAGAAAGACAGTTTTAGGCTGGACACGTATTCCCCTCCAAGAACAAGTACAAGTCAATACACTTCACAGATGAGTGCATCTATAGAACACCTTGACCTCCCCCATCCCTCAGCCTTTAAAACCATGCAACTTCCAATTTCACAAGCACACTTGGCACATCAGACACATTCAAGTGCTGGTAAGTATGCAAATGGAGAATGGGTTAGAGTGATGAAGTTCACTGGAGCTACACAGAAGGCATTTTCATTTACTACATTACAGGCAGGAAGCTGACCCCCACTCCAGCAACCCAAGGCCTACAGAAGTGGTAGGAATCCACATATTTTAATGCTAGAAGCTATCCGACACGCTGAGAACAGAAACCCATCAATAACAGGCCCAGCCAATGCAATCCTAAATTTGTGTTGTGCAGTCAATATGACCTTATCTTCAAAACCAAAAATAAACAAGAATGTGAATTTCTGTGGTTTAACAAGGTCCAAACGAAAAAAATAGTAAGAGCCACACCTTATAAAGAGAATATTCTAAAAATGTTTTACAGGTGGCACTGGACACCGGATAAAATAGCGAAATGTTATAAAAATGTCTCGGATGTATGTTGGAGATGTAATAATAATGTAGGAACATACTATCATATATGGTGGAGGTGCGACAAAATAGTAAAATTTTGGAAAATGGTAAAATATCTGATAAAAGAAATTGTAGGAATAGATCTGCAGCTTAACCCGGAAAGTTACTTGCTTAATATTTTGCCTGATATAATAAACAAGGATGATAAATGTATTGTGTTATATATCCTCACGTTAAGCAGAATTCTAATAGCGAAAAAATGGAAATCAGATTTACTACCTAAAAAAGAAGAAATAATGGAAAAAATATTCGAAATAGCAGAAATGGACAGATTAAATATGATATTAGCAGAAAGAGACGATAATGTTTATAACAAAAGATGGTTTAAAGTGTATAAATGGTTTGAAAAAAATGTATAATGAACACTCCGAAACTGATTTGTACAACAAGAATGTATTCGGATTTTTATTTTTTGTTTGTTTGTTTGTTGGAAAAAGCATAAATAAATTCTTTAAAAAAAAACAAAACAAAAAAAAAAACAAGGTCCAAACAAGACTTATGGGGGAGGGCTCATTTACTGCAGTGAAGGAGCATAAACATTACTGCCCTTAGAAAGTTATTCCCATGTTGAGCCAGAAGGAAAACCATTGAAGAAACGACATGATAGAAGATCTAATTCCCTTTAGTATTAGGAAGACCAAGATCACTATGATTAATTGATCTTAACACAGATAATATTCCTTCTTTCTTATTCCTGTGGCCATCTAGTGTGTTATGCTTTAGAGGCTGGAGCAATTTGCTTCTAAAACTAGAGCTGATGGCTGACTGCCTGTCCATAGCTAGTGAAGTGGGGCCACCCACAGACAAGGCAGAGTTCCCCCCCCCATACCCAATGACTTCATAGGTATGCAGAAAAACATTAGTTAGTAAACTTGAAGGAGGACACCTGCCTTTTCACAATGAGCTTAGCATGCTTGTTGCCCTTCTGTTGACAGCAGCAAAGGGAGGGAAAAAAGTAGGAACAGAGAAAGGAAATCAGCCTGCTCATATCCCTAAAAAGTAACAGAGGTTTGAACAGGAAAATCTACAGTCTCCTCCTCCTCCCCTGTTCTTTTTTACAGTAACCTGGAGCGGGAGATTTACAGATGGGGGATGCATACTATGAAAGATATATCGTCCAATCCAAATTCCTCACCACCACAGGACACCATAAGCATCTAGTGATAAACCACTTTAATGGCTTTCCCAGTTCTACTGGATTAGAAACATCCTTGAGGATACTTTAGTGTGCAAAGTGGCACAACCCATAAATGTATTGTAATCTTGAAATCTGGTCAGCATTCCCACCCTCCGTTCCAACTCCGCCTCAGAGCAAAGGTTCAAGTAATATTATATTGTAGGTCCAGGAACAGGACAGCTGAAAGTTACTTATCTGCCCCACAGTACACTGAAGTGTTACTCGTGGTGAGGGAAGAAGAGATTTCCTAATCACTTGTTCTG
This sequence comes from Gekko japonicus, assembly GCF_001447785.1. Taxonomy (NCBI): domain Eukaryota; kingdom Metazoa; phylum Chordata; class Lepidosauria; order Squamata; family Gekkonidae; genus Gekko; species Gekko japonicus. The sequence continues at coordinate 5,952 of NW_015164206.1, forward strand.
CTGTGATTCTCTAAGGGCTTTGTTATTTGATCGTCTTTGATCAAGATAACAGCACTTGCTTAGAATCATTTACGGCATAAAGTGAAACACTAGGAAGGTTACCCTAAAGCAGTTTAGCTCTGTCACAGGTGAGCTGCAACCTTGACAATATTCAGATGACTGCTTTATCACAGGGATGCCAAAATCTAGGTAGATTTATATTATTTGTTTATTTATGTATATTTATACCCCGCCCTCCCCGTGGAAAGGCTCAGGGCGGGGTATAAATAGATGCAAAGAGCTGGAGTTTGGATAGAAAGCAAGAATTGTGTGAATCGTCCTTAGAGTCACAATCCAATACAGAGGAACTCAGGAGCAAGCCTCAAATAGCAGCAAAAGGATTTGTATCCAAATAACCTTTATGGTCCTCTTGTCTGACTCCCTGCTCAATACAAGGACTCCGGATCTAGAGGTAGCTGTTCGGCTTTGGCTTGAAGACCTCCAGAGAGGGAGGTGTGCACAATTTCAGCCAGCATGAGATGAGAGGCTTCAGGTCCAAAGGCCGCTACTCGAGCTAAAAGCATCAAAGTGAACACCTGAGGAATGAGATGATGCTAGCTATAGCAGGTAAGCTGAAGATCAAGATTCGAGTCCAGTATCAACTTAAAGACCAACAAGATTTCACATCCGGCAGGTGCTCTGCCAACTACATTGGTTGCCAGTTGACTTCTGGATTTACTTCAAGGGGGGGAGAGCCAGTTTGCTGTAGTGGTAAAGTGCGCGGACTCTAACCTGGGAGAACTGGGTTTGATTCCCCACTCCTCCACTTGCAGCTGCTGGATGACCCTGGGCAAGCCATAGTTCTGTCAGAGCTGTTCTCTCATGAGCAGTTCTTGAAAAAGCTCTCTCGGCCCTACCTACCTCACAGGGTGTCTGTTGTATGGAAGGGAAGGGAAAGGAGTTTGTAAGTCACTCTGAGACTCCGAGTGAAGGGCGGGGTATACATTCAATTTCTTCTTCTTCTTAAAGCCTTACATGGCCTGGGACCCACATATCTGAGGAACTGCCTCTTCCCGTATATGCCCTGAAGAGCATTATGCTCTGTGGACCAACACCTCCTGGTTGTCCCTGGCTTGAAGGACGTCTGTCGTGTCTCGACCAGGGCCAGGGCTTTTCCTGCCCTGGCCCCGGCCTGGTGGAACATGCTCCCTGTGGAGATTAGGGCCCTGCGGGTTCTTCAATTCTGCAGGGCCTGCGAGACGGAGCTTTTGGCTGAGGCAGCGGGTGTCCATATATGCCACCCACCTACCAACCCAAATAGTATGCCAGGGAACCTCCCACAACCAGTGTTCCCTCTAAGCTGAGTAAGTGCGAGCTAGCTCACAGTTTTTTAGCCTCTGGCCCACACGTTTTTGCCTTTGCTCAGGAAGGACGGCTCCAGAGCAAACTAATTTACGCAGGAGCCCAATCGCTCGCTCACAACTTTAATGCCAGGAGCTCGCCAAGTAGAATTTTGGCCCACAAGACTCCATAGCTTAGAGGGAACATTGCCCACAACCCGTTGACTTGTCTGAATTGTGATTTGTTTTAACGCTTATTACTGTGTTTTAAATTTTTAACTGTATTTATCGTATTGTTGCATGATGTTACCCCCCAAGCCTGCTCGTGGGATGGGCGAGATATCAATACAAATAATAAATATATAGACAGCTTTGGAAAAGTAAAGATCCCTTCAACCAAAGATGCAGGTATCTGAAGGGAGCTTTGACTAGTGAACGCTTAGGCCTTTGAGATTCCGTTAGTCTTTAAGGTGCTGCTGGACTTCAGTGTTGCTCCCCTACTACAGACCAACGCAGCTACCGACCTGAAACCTGCTGAGCTCACCAGGTGCTGCATGCCGGCAGCTTGAACGAATTAATTAAGTTCACGTTCAATTAATTAATTAAGTGCATGCTGATGACAGTTGTCTTCAGCTTAGTTTCAGGAAGGTAGCTGTTCTGGTCCCTAATATGTTTAAAGGAGCGTGGCCATCACAAGCCAGATCAGGAAGAGAAATGAATAAAATACGTTCCAGTTTCTAAATTGTCTCCTCCAAGTTAGGCAAGCTCACTTTTTTTAAACCTACATCAAAGATACGTTCCAAGATGTTCTCTCTTTTATGAAAGGAGGAAAAGAGATTTTATTTTTATTTTTTTTACTGTGGAGGATGCGGTTCTCTGAAGTTTCACGGCTGCTTTGTAAATATACAAAGTCTCAGAGGTTCGAAAACGCAGATGGCAGAAAGATTTGTGATACACAACAGCCGACCTCAGAACTCTCTCAAGGGGGAAAAGCCTGTTGTACTAGCAAAAGTAACTCCTCCAGCACAGCTGAAGAAAGGATCAAAATCTTACTGGCAGAACAGTAAAAGTCTGCATCAGCACCAGGAAGAGTGAGCAGATTTCAGACTTCAAATGTGTACGTTGCAACGCAAATCACTGGCATGATTCAGTGACCTCTATGTACTGAGTATGAGACATTAGGCAATTTCCATTTACTTGGAACTAATGCACAAAGCATGCTCTGAGAGCTATATTGTGTTTCATGGAAATATTGTTAATGGCCAGAAGGAGGCCAGATTCCAACTCTGTATTTTTCAGTCTTTAGCTGTGAGTGATCCCTTGAATATCAGAACGCGTTAGACACATTAACAGCTTCCTCAATCCAACCCCAAACACCTCAAAATCAAGTCTGGATTACACACTCATTGATAAGTGAGCTTTGATTCTCAAAAACTTGTACCTCGAAAATCTTGTATGTCTCTAAGGTGTTACTGGTCTCGAATCTAGCTCTTCTGAAACCCACTAGACACAAATTACTTCCTGCTTTCCTATGTATAACACATTCAGACATTGATTTTCGTGGGAATTGTTCCTAAGAGTGATCCTATTGTTGGAACAGGTAATGTGAATAAGAGTGCACTGTTATCGGAATAAGTAATGCGAATAAGATTGCTCTTATTCAAATGAATAGGAGTGCACTTGAAATCACAATCTGTGCTCAAATATTCAAAGATTGTCAAGAAGGGGGCGGAGAAGAGGAAGAAGTGAAAGATACTACTTCCAGCTCTTTGACGCAAATTACGTTCACTTAGTGGAAGACATTCAGGTCTCCATCTAAAAACAACAACACCTGCGTGTATTGCCTGAAATACTGGAGGTGGCTTGGAATGGAAAAGCAGCAGCCAGTGGGGGTGGGTAGCTTAGATGAGAACGAGCGTCACAGTCATTCATTCAACTCGGCTTTACCTGTTTCCATTGAGGTATAGGAGCCAGACGGCCCTGCTCTCTCTGGCGATAGGCTGGCTGGCTGAGAGCACGGTCTTGATAAGGCTGGGCACACTGTGGCATGCAGGTCATGGGGGGATGGCAGGATGGAGGCCGCAGTGGGCGTTTACATAAAAGGTAGAACGGAACTCACAGAGAAACCCACAAGGGGGAAGGGTACAAATCAGACCGGGGGGGGAATCAGCAGACAGACATTTAGGAGGGGGGAAAAAAGATGGAGTAAGGAAAAATTAGTTGGCAAATAAAATATAAATTTGTATGAAAAGGGACACAAGTAAGGCGGGGAATATGGAAACCTGTACAGCCCTCTATGTACAGCTCTCGTTGTTTCGTCGTGGTTTTACACAGGCTAGGTTTAATGTGCCACCATCGGCATTGGTAACAGGAAGATGCAAAACTATGCCAGCTGATGGCAGACTCTGTCCTTGCTTGGAGAACGTGACTGAATTGTTGGCTTGCGCATTATTTTATTGTAGATTCAACAGTCAAGGCATGTCTGGATTTTATGGAACCTGTTTTGGATGATAAATAACTGCTTCCCGAGCAGAAGACTCTTAAAATTTCATTGGCTGGGGTTGCCCAAAATCATTGTACCAGTAGCTAAGTGTCTATCCTCTGCTATGAAAATAAAATATGGGCTGAAATAAAATACGGTCTTGTGTGTCATTTACTCTGATAACCTCTAACCCTCTTATTGTCTGGGGGACTAGGTCGAATGATATATACAGCTATGATTTTAGTCTGGTTGTTTATGCCGATCCATCAAGGTTCAAATCGGGAGGAGTTTTCAGCTACTGGAGTAGAAGATGACCTAAGATGGCTTTGTCGCCTGGCTCCTGCAACTTAGCACAGCACGTTGGCATCAGGAAGGATTCTCTCTACCGCTAAGCTTCGGAGAGTGCATCCTTCCTTCTGAAACACCAGAGATGGACACAGGGAGGATAAAGAGTTGGGTGTCTGTGCTACGAAAATGCTCTTTGGCAGCTTCTTGGCCATGTCTTGTTTTAACGCTCAAAAGTCTATTGGGTTATGAGGCAGGACAGGCAAAGGGCGGGGCTCAGTGGCAGAGCACGTCCACTGCACAGGTTCAATCCCTGGCATTTCCAGGCACAGGTTCTTCATTACTAAGTGTTCAAAAAGGGCCTTTCTCTTCTTGTGATCCTGGAGAACTGCTGACCGTTAACAGCAGACCAATGGTCTGACTTTGTATTAAGAGAGCTTTGTGTGTTCACGGGACAGTTTCCCCTCCAGAGTTTCTGCATTCACTTAGGGGGGGGGGGATGCGGTTTCCTTAGCTGACCCACATGAGTTTGTTTTTACTGCAGGCACTCCTAGCCCTGAAGGCATCCCCATCATAGTATCATTCACAACTCTGCCTTTCTTCTTATAAAATGGATTCTTCATAACAATGACCAAAAATAGATAATTTGTGTCACGCTTAAGCATGTTAAATTTAAAAAGTACACCCAGTTAATGAGAGGAATGTGCCGGCCACCACGACCAGCTTCCCCAAAGCAGGAGAGCTGCTTATGCACGGAGGGTTTTCACAGGGCATATGATTGGGGGGGGCCTTCCCCAGATGTTCAGCAGATGTCAAGATACCAAGAACAGGTTTTACAGATGATTTGCTTAGAGGAGGCACACAAATCACGTAGGCACAACCCCAGGATGTAACACAAACATGGTGTTGTGGAGGGGATGAGGGGTGCTGCCTGGGCTGCAGAGCAGGGGTTTGCACAAACTGGGCCCCCAGTCAAGACCCCCCCAGTACCAAAGGACGATCTGGCCAAAGAAAGAAACAACGTGCAAAAATGCTTTCTGTATTTTTGGCACTGACCTTTTGGGGGAGAAGTCCATAACCACTGAAAAAAGTGCCTGAAAGGAATTGGCTTTCTAATCTCAAGTCAGAAGCTTATGACAGGCACACATGATATTTTTTTTTAATTCAGGAACTGAAGAAGACAAAAAGCTTTGTTAACCAACACCTGCCCAAGTCCCTCACGCACAATCCACCCGGCACTGCTGTCTTCTCAATGCCACCCTGCTGGGGTGGCTACAGGTCAGCGCTGGGAGAGTGCTGGGGGTCTCAGCCAGTTCCTGGGCACGGTTGCTGCTCGGCTGGCGCTGCTGTCCACTGGCCACCAGGTAAAAGCTTTGTTAACAGGCACATCTGATTACTTATAGTCCACAGTAAACAATGACCAAGAAAAACCAATAAATAACAACTGTGCACTGACCAACCCACCCAAGAGCAATAGAAAAGAGACTTCAATACAATAAGTAATTCAATGCATGTAATCCATCATAGGATAATACACAAATTCATAATATCCCAAAGGGAAAGAACAAAGTCCAGAATAACAATCTCTCATAACAATCAAGTCTGGAATAGATGTCCACAATGAAGTCAGATGTCCAACACTTTTCAACACTTTTCCTAGGTATGCATTAGTGTTTCGGACTTCAGGTCCTTCCTCAGGAGCTACAAGCCAATACTGTAAGTCTCATAGCAGATTCTTAACAGGTAAACAATCATTCAGGTTTTATTCAGTCTTTTCTATTGCTCTTGGGTGGGTTGGTCAGTGCACAGTTGTTATTTATTGGTTTTTCTTGGACATCTGATTACCTGGCAAACCCCATTCCCCCAAGAGTACTGGGAAACAAAGCTTTTGCTGTACCAGCTTTTACTATCTTCACCAAAACGAAAAGGCCTCCAGGTCATCCCTGACGTACAAAAAGACTCCCTTCGCCAGCTAAGCCGCTAGCAGAGGTCCAAGAAGGCACCCAGCTTGCAAACTGCCCCATACCTGTCTCCGGATGCCTGTGGACTGCGCGGGTGCGTTCTCCTCAAATTTGGCCAGCAGCTGCGTTGCCATGGACTTCACTTTATTCTGGTTCCCGATGGCGGCATCGATTTTTCTCTCCGTCAGGGCGCTCACCAGGGTAGGCCTCTCTTCTCTGTAGCTTCGGGAGCTGTCCTCCTGCCAAATCAGTATAAATTGTCCATTAATGGAATCCTTCGTGGATCCTCTCCATACTGCTCCAAGTGCAGATGCATTTCAAAGCATATCTCCTTCTCAGTTTCCCCGCCTCACAACGCTCATCTTCCTATAAACACAAAACTGCAGGAATAATTGAGCAGAGATGCAGTTGGGTACCCAAACCAGGCTGTCTGAACTAAATGTGATCCAACTCTTGCCACGTGTTTCATACAAGTGGGTTAGAATGCTGGGGTAGGATCTGGAAGACCCAGGTTCGAACCCCCTCCTCCGCCACGGAAGCTTGCTGGGTGACCTTGGGCCAGCCACATACCGCCTAATCTCTCTCACAGAGTTCCTGTGATGATAAAGTGGAGAAGAAAAGGAGAACAATGTAAAATGTCTGGGCTCCCCACAGGGGAGGAAAGCAGGGCATAAACCAAGTAAACAAATGAGTCAATTCTCACTGCTCATGGTTGCAAATTCTAATGCACTCTTTCAGGATGTGCTGCATGGTTTTCGCACATTCTTGAAAGCTTCGAATACATACGGAGGGGCTGTAACCCAGGTACAACTGGAAACGTTTCCTGCAATACGTCAAATGATGACCATAAATCAGAGAAGGCTGTATTCAAAGACAGCTACACCTCTCTGAAAGCTCTGTTGAATAACCTGGCTTCCCAAGAATGTAATGTAATTCACAGATGAGCGGGTAAAACTTTTCCAAATTGTAGCATTGGTGTGTGTGTGTGTGTGTGTGTGTGTCCTCAAATGGTCCCAGAGGATGCAGCCACCTTCATGAAGCTAAGCAAACTTGGTTCCTGCCTGGATGGGAGGCCTCCTGGGAATCCCATGAGTGTCATGATGGAGAAAGGCAAGATAAAATTATGAACAAAACCAAATAGAAGACCTCCCACCCACACAGAAAGCAAGCCAAAAGGACTAGTTGTTGTTGTTCAGTCGCACAGTCGAGTCCGCCTCTTTGCAACCCCATGGACCAGCTCCCGCCAGGCCTTCCTGTCTTCTGCCGTCATCTGAAGTTTGCTCAATTTCATGTTCGTTGCACCTATGACACTGTCTAACCATCTCATCCTTTGCCGTCCCCGTCTTCTTTGACCTTCAATCTTTCCCAGCATCAGGGTCTTCTCCAGTGAGGGCTCCCTTCTCATTTGGTGGCCAAAGTATTTGAGCTTCCGTTTCATTATCTGGCCTTCCAGGGAACAGTCAGGGTTGATTTCTTTTAGGATTGACTGATTTGATCTTCTTGCAGTCCAAGGGACTCTCAAGAGTCTTCTCCAGCACCATAGTTCGGCGCTCGGCCTTCCTTATAGTCCAGCTCTCGCAGCCATACATGACTACTGGGAATACCATTGCTTTGACCATGTGGACTTTTTATCTAGGACTAGGCACACCACCAAAAGGACTAGGCAAGAACCCTTGTGCTTGAAGTGCAATTTTTCTAGGTGGAAGGAATTTAGTTTTGTACGAAAGAGGATTCAATCATAAAAAAAGTCCACAGACAATTTCTGAAGTGCTGCCCAGACAAAAGTTTATCCTCTTCATCTGAGGGCATGAGGTTTAAGTATTCCTTTTAAGGACCTTTTTAAGCCTGTGCAGCTGTACAGGCTGCATATGCTCAATGCTTGCAAAACGAAAGAGGTCTTGAGCAGAGTCTCAGTGGTACGAGTCTGGGATTCTTTGATGCTACAGACCGACATGTGTTCCACTAAGCGACTCAAGTCAATGTTACTGCTGATCCCTCTGTGTGTGTGTGTGTGTGTGTGCGCGCGCACGTGCGCTAAGTGCCATTAAGCTGCTCCCAACTTATGGTGACCAGTGTTCCCTCTAAGCTGAGTCGGTGTGAGCTAGCTCACAGTTTTTTAGCCTCTGGTTCACAATTTTTTTGTCTCAGCCCAGGAAGGATGGCTCCGGAGCAAACTAATTATCGCAGTGGCCAAATCGCTTGCTCACAACTTTAATACCAGAAGCTCACAAAGTAGAATTTTTGCTCGCAAGATTCCACAGCTTAGAGGGAGCACTGATGGTGACCCCTATGAATGAATGACCTCCCAATGTCCTGTCTTTGACAGCCTTGCTCGGGTCTTGCAAACGGAGGGCAAACATCCCATGCTGAGTCTTCCTCTTTCCCGAGCACGATATATCACAGCACCAACCACCTTATGCAAGGGAGGACACTTGATCTGCAAAGTTTGGGTGGGAGGAAAGAAAGCAAGGTCTGGTAGCTGCTCTACAAGAGGAGCTCTGCCTTCTAGCCACCCCAATTTATATCCAAGGGCTGTCTGCTCTCGATCCTCCTGCTCTGCTCTGTACAGCCACCATCCCATTCATAAGGACATAAAAAGAGCCCTGATGGATCAGAGCAGAGTGGTGCATCTATTCCAGCATCCTGTCTCACACTATGGCCAACCAGTTCCTCTAGAGAACCAACAACAGGGCATAGAGGCCGAGGCCTTCCCTTGGTGTTGCCTCCTGGCTCTGGGATTCAGAGATTTGGTGCCTCTGAATGTGGAGGCACCCCTCAGTCACCATGGCTGGTAGCCACTGATAAGACTTATCCTCCATGAATCTAAGCCCCTTTTAAAGCTGCTTATTCCTGTGGCCATCACTACATCCTCTGGCAGCAAACCCCACTGTTTAATCATTCTCATTCATGTTTTTAAATTGGTAACTGTTTCAGGAGTATAAATACTTCTTTTGTTAAATCAGCAATCCCAGTGATTCAGTGCAATGCCTGCGTTCCAGATTCTGTGCTCCAGGCCACCCGGTCTGTATCCACTGCAACCCTGGATTCCCCGTGAAAACAAAGTCCATTTGAGACAGCATTGCTACAGGCAGAGAAAGACCACAGGGGAACTGAAATACTTACGTCTTCTGACTGGCTTGTTTTCCTCCTCTTTCCTGAACCATCCAGGTCTTTCTCCTTTTTATCCTAAGCAAAGAAAAAGGGGGTGGGAATAGAGTATTCATTTCTCAGCCCATTGTCAGGCAGTTTTCTTAGCAGATTTTTTATACAGCAGCAGGATCGGGGACATGCCAGCTGCAACCAGTCACCACAATCTACTCATCCACTTAGCAAGACTTGGGAAATCTCTCAGCCCAAAGTACATCCTGTAACTCTTATCTGCACTTTGACAAAAATTAACAAGGCTTCGCCCTGACCTTTCCTTGTCAGTATGCAGAAGCTCATCTTCCATGTGGGGAATCAAAGTTTTCAATGCCCCAGCACCCCAAGTGCTTCCATCTCATTTCACGACCCATGCAATAAGCCTGCAAAGGTATGCCAATGGCCAATCTCAATGTAGGCACAGCAACTGGGAAACAGCATTCTGGCCAAAATTAATCTAAACCTAAAGAATACGACCGCTTGGACTTTGTTCATAAAGCCGGTAGAGAGACAGCGTTCATACGCTGTTCCTTTTTCTTGTTTTAATCAGTTTTGCAATTGGTTGTTTAACATATGTATTTTGGGTTCATTCATCTTTTTATTGTTTATCCATTAAACGTGGCAGCACCCGTCACTGTTTTGGATAGGGAAGGAAGCTTAAATCAGGACCACTGCCCCACTCAAACGACTGTGTCAACGTTCCTTTCATAGCCGCACACACCCCTTTCATCACAGAATCAGGACATGTGCATACGGCTTCAGCAGGCCCATTAATTGTTTTACTGAGCTTTTCTATGCTGAGTTTTATAAATCAAAAGCAGCCAGCAATATTTTGATAACATCCTACCGTTGCCTCAATCACAAAAAATAAAATAAAAATAACCTCATTTCTAAAAGAAAAACTTTATTTACAGTATGTATATGCCCAAGACTAGTCAGCATCATGGATGGAGTTGTTGTTTCTTTTAAAGTGGCACAAAGTGCATCGGAGCAAAGCCTCCTGAATATGCCATCCTGCAAAGGGGTGAGAGGCTGGCAACAGCTGCTCATCCCCGAGCTCTCTCGGATGTGGCTTCCGTAGGAAGGAATGATGAGCTCAGGAAGATTCCCATATTATTGTTATTCTGCAGAATGTGAAAGATGGAATTGTTCAGGGGAAAATTTTTTATAAAGGAAATAGGCTTATAGTTTTAATGCTTGTGAAAAAAGTAATTTTTATTGCATTGTTTACTGTTCTTTAATTTTGTAATCCGGTTTTCTTGCATTATTCGTTGCATATATTACACTAGCCTCTTTCGCAGTGTTTCCTAATTCTGTAATCCACCCTGAGTCTTAATGAGAAAAGCAGATTATAACTGAAGTAAATGAAAATGAAAAGGGGAATCGGGAACAGCAGAGAAAATACCAGTGGTTGAACATGTGTATCAGCAGCCAAATGCTTGTTAAAAGAGTACCGATTATCCTTTTATGTGCGGTATTTTCCAAGTTCAGAAGGAGAAGCACACCATGTTTTCACATGGTCATCTCCCCTCACCAGACTGGGGCAAGAATACACATAGAACACTCTTTCCAGAGTCTGATTCTTGAAAGGAGCGGCAACTACCTTTGGCATCCGCTTCCGGGAGATGCTCTGACCCAGTTTACTGAAGAAGGAGATAGGAGACTTGGTGCTAGCAATTAATGCTGCTTTCTCTTCAGCGTTCAGTTCCAGATTGTCTGAGAACAAAAGGCAAATGTTACCAGCTGAGTATCTACCCCTGAGATAGCAAAGGAGCCTCCTTTCCTTTCAACTCAACACTTCAATACACACCAAAATTTTCAAAACCATGTCCCCCCATTTAATCAATGTTGCAGAGAAAGAATTTTTCCTCTGACTGTTCTAGAGCCATCCGGTCATTTGGGGCCTTTCCTCCTACACCTTCTCATTCCTCCTGCTGTTTACCTTTATTTTGCCCTCTTCCACCCTGCTCACGAAGTAGACGACAGCCTGAAATCGGATTAATTAGTATTCACCATCTCTCTCTCTCTTTTTTTTTTGGGATATGTGTTATTAATGTTTTAATGATTTTATCTGGTTGTGTTTTACGGATACTGTACATCACCCAGGGCCCAGCAATAGCAGGGATTGGGTGATTCATGAATCCAATATATAAATAAAAATAAAATAAAACACCGAGTCAATGGATGGTGGCCGGCAGGCAGGGGGCATTGGGAATATCCAACAAGCGCAATGTCACCAGCACTTCTTTTTAATGCCTAAACATCATCCACTGACTCAGTGCAGAGCAGATTTGACTTTCATAGCAAGCACAGCTGAGCCTTCAGGCACCGCTATCAATACTAATCATCTATTTAGCCGCAGAAGAGGCAGCAGAAGCCACTCTGTTCCCTCTCAGGCAGCAGCCTCTTCTTCCCCCAAGAAGACCACTGGCCAATACGGATTTCTTCTAAGTGGGAAGCTTCACCACCCCATGCGGCACGGCTCGTTCTTTATATTAAGCCCTGCCGTGATGCCAAACGGTGCCATTTCCGCACTGCCTTGACGAGTCCCAGCTGCCCATAGCAAGGCCCAGCAACATTACACAAAGGTATTAACAGCCAAAGGGGCAGAGCCTGAGAAATGGAACAGAATTATTATGACAATAAAAGGCCCCAAAGTTTCTGAATCCCCCAAAGCCAGCGTGCTTTCCCAAAGCAGGCGTCCGTCTTGATTTGATTTGATATACGGCGTGTGCTTCTGCTGTAGTGATTTGGTGAGAGTGCTGAATCAGGGCAAGTCTCACCAAACCATGAGTCCGTCAGGTCAGTACTGTCTACTCCGACTGGCTGCATCGCTCTCGGGTAGAGGTCTTTCACATCACCTACTGCCTGGTGTTTTTAACTGGAGATGCCAGGGACTGAACCTGGAACCTTCTGCAAGCAAAGCAGGTGATTTACCACGGACACAAAGCCCCTCCCCCCTGAAGTCAGGCCCTGGCAAAGCTTCAGAGTGGGATGCATTCGAGAACAAAAACAGCTTGCTGGCCACTGAAATGTCCTGCACTTTCTAGCAAACAGGCCCCAGGTTTCTTACCATTGGAAGGGAAGGAGTCCTTGAACATCTCATAGAACTGAGTGAGATACATGACCATGGACAGCTTGTCGGGCTCACCAACCGATGCCATCTCTTTACCGGTCATGATGGGGGAGATTCCAAACTCCTTCTCGGCAATGTCAAATGCCAGCTGGTTATTCTTCTCCACATTGTGCTCATCCAGAGAATCAAAGTCTCTGCGAAATAGAAAAGACACTGCTATGCTCAAACTTACAGGGAGAGTTTGTGTTCTCAGACTTCACCAACAGTTCCCTCCAACCATGAGCCTTCAGGGTAATCACAAGCTCCGCCTTGCCCTCCACCACAAGGAGGTCATTAGACAACCTTTCCAGTAATCCGGATGACCTCACATGAAAATTGAATCTATTCTCCTGTTTTCAGTTCAGTTACTTACATGAGGTCAGGGCGGTATCGATGGATAATGGCACATAATGCTAGGCCACTCTTCCAAGACATTGTAAGATCCGTTACATTGACACCGGCGTATCCGTCCGTCTGCCTCTGACACCAGCCCAGCAGTTTGCTGGAGCGAGCTACCGACTCTGAAACAAATTGATCAAGGCGGGTTGGTTGTCATCCGCTGAGCTAAGCACAGAACTATTTAACTTAGTTCAGACGTAATGCAGAATGATGGTATAAATCTGATCATGGGCCATTCCATTTACAATGGGTAGTCAGTGACTGACCACAGTGGCTCAGAGGTTAAGACACTGAGCTGCAGACCAGAAGGTTTGTAGTTTGGCAGTTCGAGACCCTAGTGCTGTGGGATGGGGTGAGCTCCAGCCTCTGGCCCCAGCTCCTGACAACCTAGCAGTTCGAAAGCAAGAAATTGCAAGTAGATAAACAGGTACCAACTTCGGTGGGAAGGTAACAGGGTTCCGTGCACTTTGGTGTTTAGTCATGCCAGCCACATGACCACAGAAACGTCTTTGGACAATACTGGCTCTTCAGCTTGGAAATGGAGATGAGCGCCGCACCCTAGAGTCAGATTCGACTGGCTTTCGAGCAAGGGAAACCTTTACCTTTAGTTCATGACTGCCAAAACAGAACCTGAAACTGTGGTCTGAAGTTGGAGTATGAGCCACCGCTACCATTAACTGTGGTTTTGCATGGCTTATGAATACAGACATTCTGGCTTAGTCTGGACTTCTTACATGGCGCTGCTTTCATGTACTTTGTGGCAGCAGAGATGCCAGGACAGAGCAAAGTCAATGGAAACAGCATTTGTCAAGCAAACCAGGATTTCAGGGTTCCTCTGCAAGCCAAATCCTGATTTCACAAACCAACTATATCCATGTGCTACAGCTGAACTGATCCTTTGTTTTTCTAATGTTCACCACTAATCTAATACGAAAAAAGACCCTGACTTCCTCATTTAAAAGAACTGATTTCTTATTTTTAACAAAATGTAACACAGCCCTCCCAAAAATGTATCTTCCAAACTAACTGAATGGCTGCGAATATTAAAAAAATTGATTTGAGGTTCTTTGTGTGCACGCACATCAAAAGCTGAAAATGCAGGTAATGTTCATAGAACTTGAGAAACCAAAAAGAGATCATTAAAAAAATTCCAAGGAAACACCCCAGTTGATGCTCTTGAAAAGTTCATGAAGCATTTGAGCACGCCCTTGACAGCAGCCTGTACATATTCTACTCTAAGAACTAGGAAGAGGGAGAAAAGGCTGATAAACAAATGGGACTGAGCTGAGGCCTACCATTCCGTGACAACTTTGGTGTTCTGGAGTTCACCAGATTCTCTATTTCCAGGTGAATGTCTTTCAGGTCTCCTGTATCATACAAATGACGCACCTGCAGGGAGTTCAAAAAGGTTAAGCACATCTCGTTGGGCTTCAGAAAAAGCATGTCAACAGGAAGGGGATTTATTCCAACGTCGAACTGGAACGAGTACGTCTTTCTACTGCACACTGCAAACTTTGCCTATTTTAAAGGATGTTTTAGAATACTATGCTCAGAGTCTGCATAGAGTGCAAAGTTGTGACAACCTGGTACGGGGGGGGGGGGGGGTTGCAACAGCATCATATGTATTTTGCCACTCCATCTCGATCTGCTCAACACACAACCACTTACAGATTCGAGCTCCAGCAAGCCCCCTTCATACACATCTTCTACCTTCCCTCCGATCTCATGGACTTCCCAAATAACTTCGCTCATTTTGTTCACCAGCTTTGTCTCTGCTTTTATCTCCACTTTTAAAAAACGTACTAAACAAAATCCATACATGTGCGCAGACATTTCACCTTCCAGACAGAGCTCTGCACCAAGTCCCCCTTATTCCCACCTGCCCTTCTATCCACTCTAAGCCATGACCTCCCCTGCTGCCCCAGCAATCCCTCCCCAAATCTCATCCAACATGCAGTGAAGAGGCAACTGGAGATTCAGATACTTCAAAGGTCCCCAACACGAAGGTGGCACAGGATTCACGCTGCATCGAGGGCAACAGGAACGCTCAGGAACAAAAGCGATCACCTGGCTTGGCCGCAGAAAGTTGACATTGATGTTTGGGTATCTGGTCACAGGATCAATGCTGTACTGGCTGAAGTTTTTGCTCACATTCTCAGGGGTGGTTTGAGGCAGCAACCTATAGATGCTCTCTCTAGGAAAGAAGAGATGCCAGTGCTAGTTTCAGTGATGTAAGGCAAAGCCCAGTGAAAGAACGATGCAGTCAGTACTTCACGCAACAGCCACCTTGGTGCAAACTCATATTGCCCAGTCCTGTGAAAAGCTTAAATATCTGCATTGTCACTGGCTATCATTTTCATTTGGTGCCTGGCAAGACAAACAACTGCTCAAGGACACATGCACAACTAAAAGTGTAGCACCCTTGTGTTCTTATCAGTTCCCTTAAATTAGCTGTGCCTTTTCACTTCCACAGATTCTGTGCAGAGCACCTTGAAGTTTAGAGGATTATATTTAGGTTTCAAGCATTCCTTCTTGGACCTGCCTGCTCAGCTTGAAACTTAAGTTTTCCACCCAATAAAACTCAACAGAAAGAGGGCTGATTCCTACAGCTCCCTTTGGCTGAGTTTTCCTCCAATGGGAAGCCAATTCGGGTTGTTCCGAACTGATTGTTTCTCGGGCAATGATGACAGCAAGGAGAGTCTGAGCAGCCTGTACTTCGCTGCATCCTTCTTTCATGAGCTGCGGCTGGTTAAGTGCTCCACCGCCTGATTTTTCCTCCCTACGTGGAAGTTTGTAACTCACTAAAAGAGCGACAGCGTTTCTGTACATTGCTGGACAAGTATGAACACATTTATTTTATTTTTTTTTGCAATTGCCCTTCCCTTCCAAGGGGCTCAAGGATCTCTTTACCTCTCTGCAAGGACCTCCAAAGGGCTCGTCCCGAGCGACCAGCTTCGTACCATCCAGGCAGAGTCCATGGCAGCAAGAAAGCCCCTGGCTATTCCAGTTCCCATTGGCCAGAACGGCTGCAAATGAGCAAAAAGGAAGGATTTGGGAAGAGGGCGGGAAGGGGAGGGGGAAGAAGAAGGAGAGAGGTTAAAAAAAAAGCCTTCAGAGGAAACATATTTGTATGATTGCTTCAGGAGCCAGCCTCTTTCTGGGAGTCCAAGATGCATCTCATGGAGGTATCGGTATTCCCTGAACCCCAGGGGCCAGCTTCCTAAAACAAGATATGCCCTCACAAGCTGCTAATGGTTGTTTGCTGCACAACTACAGGCTCCTCTGAGCCCTTTGCCCTTTCACAACAATGGGGAGCAACTCGAAAAAGGAGGGAGCAACGGGTAATGAAAGAGATACTAAAGCATTCCTCTGCCCCTGAGGTGACGCTCCAGGAATGAGAGGAAGTGCAGAAACTGCAGCCCTCACACATCATCAGGATGGCCGCCTGCTCCTCTAATGCTCACGTGGGAGACGCTCAGAAGCAGCTCACGAGAGTACAACAAGACCCTGAAATCACTACAGAACAGCAGCCAGGTATGCCAGACACCAGTGGCATTTAGGTAACGGTAAAGGTTTCCCCTGCTCGAAAGCCAGCCGAATCCAACTCTAGGGATGCGGTGCTCATCTCCGTTTCCAAACCGAAGAGCCAGCGCTGTCCGAAGACGTTTCCGTGGTCATGTGGCCGGCATGACTAAATGCCGAGGCGCATGGAATGCTGTTACCTTCCCACCGAAGTGGTACCTATTTATTTACTTGCAATTTCTTGCTTTCGAACTGCTAGGTTGGCAGGAGCTGGGGCCAGAGACGGGAGCTCACTCCGTCAGGCGGCACTCGGGTCTCGAACTGCTGAACTACCGACCTTCCGGTCTGCAGCTCAGCGTCTTAACCACTTGAGCCACCGCAGCCCACCCAATGGCATTTAGCAACGCCTTTATATTATTTACTCCGCTTATACCCTGCCTTTCTCCCCAGTGGGGGACCCAAAGCGGCTTCCATCATTCTCCTCTCCTCCACTTTATCCTCACAAGGTTGTTAGGCTGAGGAGGCGAGGCCGGCCCAAAGTGATGACCCCTGAGCTTCCCATGGCAGAGCGGGGATTCCAGCCTGGCTTCCCCAGATCTTAGGCCAACACTTTATCCACTATACCACGCTGGCTCTCACCTTGAATGAACTGTGATAGCTGTTTATAGAACGTAACAGAAGTTAAATGCTTTTTTTTTTTTACTCAAGCCTTTTGAATTGTTTCACCAGCAGAGTGGGGGGGGGGAGAGAATGTGAAAAGAGGAATGAAAGTCAGCTAGACAGTGAGGCACCATCTCAACGCCCACTGCCAGTTCAGCTCAGATGAATGCTCCCCAACCGACTGCCTTGTGAAGAAGAGCTGAAGAGTTGTTTTTTTAATACCCTTTTTCTCAGAGCAACTTACAATGGCCTTTCCCTTCCTCTCCCCACAACAGGCACCTTGTGAGGCGGCTGGGGCGGAGAGAGTTGAGAGAGAACTGTGACTGTGACTCGCCCAAGGTGGCCCAGCAGGTTTCATGTGGAGGAGGAGCAGGGAATCGAACCCAGCTCTCCAGATTAGAGTCCATCGCTTTTAACCACTATACCATGCTGGCTTGTGAGTGACGGACTAAAGGTGATGCGGGCGAAGACACCAACTTCCAGCCCAAGGCCAGTTCCATTGGGCGATGCCTTTTGCTACAGCCCTTCTCCCGTGTTCAGAAGAATGAATTACTCTCAGTAGGCAATTTTTCCCCCCTCTGAAGATAAATCCTTTAAACATTTTGTTTCCCTCGCCTCTTTTAATTTCCCTCCAGTTTCCTTTACCTGCTCAAATTCTACAGTGAGCCTTGTAATGAGCTGATTCTACATCTACAGATTAGACAACAAACCCCCCTTGGGAGAGAGGCTGGCCCTTGTCATTCTAATGCCTTGAGCATTGACGGTGCTACATACATTCAAACACTGATGTTTCTTGAGAACTCACGAGTGGCGACAGGCAAGGAATTAAGCCAAACACTGACTCAGCAAACAGTTAACTAAGCTATTGGGGGGGGGGGGGACGACCACAACGAACCTCTAACAGACTGTCTCCAACCAACGCCACAAGTAGCTGGTGATGGCTCACTTCTCGGACCATGGCTGCATTCTCGGAGGCATACATGCACGTGAAGTCAAACATGGCCACGTCTGGCTGTCCATAGTGGTTGATGGCAAAGTCCAGTGATGGCAGCTGCTGGTTGGTTGAGAAGTCAGCTGCTTCCCTGGCATAGTTGAGCAAAGCCTCCTGGTCCACGTTCCCTCTCGAGAGTAGGAGCTCCGTGTCTGCGTAGTCCTGCCGTACGAGGAAGGAGGATCAGGATCACATGACGACACATGAAACTGCTTTACACGGAATCAAACCTGAATCCATCCAGGTCAGTCTCATCTACTCAGACTGGCAGCAGCACTCCAGGGTCTCAGGCAGAGGTCTTTCATATCACCTGCCGCCTGACCCTTTTAAGTGAAGATGTTGGGGATTGAACCTGGGACCTTCTGCGTGCCAAGCAGATGCTCTGTCACTGAGCCAAGGCCCCTTTCCAGGGGATGGTCTCAAATCTCCTAGGGGTTCTTCCACACAGGATCGGGTTTGTGTGGTTTCCCTGTTGCCGCTATGGCTGGCAATGCAACACACACTTTTTAAAGTAACTCTCTAGCCCATTTTTGTGGCAAAGATCTTTGGTGCTGAATCCCCAAATTGGATTATTGGGGAGGAGGATGAAAACCAGCACATATCACAAACCCCCAACCTCTTTTTAAACAGAAGGTCTCGGGGCACAGATTCAAGGTCCCTGATGCAAACCGCCCTGCTGAGGCCTTTGACCTGTAAGGTCCTATAAGACTTGGGTTCGGTGTACCTGAAAACCCATCCTGTGGGAAATGACCTCCACTGAAGTCAGGCAGTTGACTGGGACCTACAGGAGAGTTTCTGATTCTCCGACTCACTATGAATTCAGGCAGATCATGAGATTGGGGAGGGGGGGGGGAGTGCTCGGCTCTCATGGCGTTTTCTTATATGCCCAGGGTAAGGCCGATCTCCAGTTTGGGGCCAGGAAGGAATTTTCCTCCAGACCAGACTGGCCCAGGGATCCTGGACTTTTATTTTGCCTGGACTTTTATTACGGGGGAGTCAGCAGGGGGAAGTTGTGAATCTCCTGCATCGTGCAGCGGTTTGGACTAGATAACCCTTAGGATTCCTTCCAGCTCTCTACTTCTATGCTTCTAAGTAGAAAGCAATTTTATTCCAGAATGCCTCTGAGCTATACTGATTAAGGGATGATGTCTGCTACCTGTGCTGTGCCTGTTTTATGTACCACACAGAGGTGGGTTTTTATCATTGTAATGCTGGGTTCTAAATTGTTAGCAAAACAGCATACAAGAACACTAATGGAATGCACAAAAGCTGATCTCGGTCTGATCAGAACTTGCATGGGAACTCCCTCCATGCCCCCTTGACTTCCATGGAAGTAAAGGAAAGATACACATTTAATAAATTAACTAACCAGGCCAGACTCTCATCCACTGAGACCCAGTTAAGTGTTTCACAGAGACTTCAAAGTGCACGCGCACACTCACTCACATGCAGTATTACTCCTTTATCCAGCAGGCTCTGCTTTTTGGCAGTCATGACAAAATAGTGGGTGTCATCTTTGTAGTAGACAATGTTCTCCAGATCAATGCCTGAGATAAAAGCGAAAACAGAGAGCCAAGCAGTGGCCTAGTAAATACAAAACAGAAGAGCACCTGGCAGCAAAATGAGCTCTACAATGTTGTACAATTACACATTATGTTCTTAAAGACAACTTCAAGAGTGGATTGGACAAACATGTGGAGCAGAGGTCCATGAGTGGCTACTAGTCACAAGGCATAGAGGGAACACTATATCTGGGGCAGTGATGTTCTGTATTCTTGGTGCTAGGTGTGTGTGTGGCAACAGTGGGAAGACTTCAGGAGTTCTGGCCCGGCTGGTGGACTTCCTGATGGCACCTTGGTTTTGGCCACTGTGTGACACAGAGTATTGGACGGGATGGGCCGCTGGCCTGATCCAACATGGCTTCTCTTCTGTTCTCTTCTGTTCTTAGTGAGAGCAACCTTCAGCAACTGAGTTCACTTGATTGTAAAGAGAACTCAAAATTGAGATTGCAAGTCATGGTTATCCAGGGAGTCCTTCCCCACCCTTTCGTTGTTCGTTATTACAGCAACAGATAACAGTTCTGAAGCCACACAGAACCACAGGAAAACTAACTAGAGAAAAGGCCGAGGAAGGGAGGTTACGGACTTTTATTGGACAATTTAGACCGGCACTTCCATCCCAAGGAAGTTCACTGAGTGAACTCTGGCCCTACTGGGAGATAGGTAGACACTCACTTCTCCTAAGAAATGATCAGACTTGTGAGAAGTCATAAAAAAAAATGACAACAGGGAGGGGCAGCAAGTGCACGTTAGAGGGAAAACAGAATTCAGTTCCAAGTAAGCATGCTTAGGACTGGCTCGTCATTTTATCTGCAAGCACAACTTGGGGTGGGGGGTGGGGACCCTGTCCAGAACCAGAAAATATGGCAGGCATCTACCCTAAGCAGCAGTAGGGGTCACTGGGAGGGCAAGGTGCTGGCACCACAACTGCTTACGCAAGATATCCTGTGAACAGCCCTGCCCCACAAAGCTGGCCGTTTTAAATCCTCTGTGAAGCATTTTGCTATATGAAAGAAATAAGGAAGGTGTATTGCAGATCGCCTTGTATTTTATTGAAAACTAGTAAGCAAAGCCCGTCGTGGCGGTAGACGACGGGCCCTAGATAGGAAGGAAGGGCGAGTGGAAGGGAGGAATGGAGAACAGGAGGTAGAGAGAGAGAGACAGAGTTAGAGAGCGGGGAAAGAGAGAAAAGGGGGGGAGACAGAGTGGGGTTAATTGTATTATTTTGGAAAGAAAGGAAGGGAGAAAGCTAGGAAGGAAGGAAAGAAGGAAGGAAGGAAGGAAGGAAGGAAGGTAGATGGGTAGAA
>NW_015164206.1:27695-72491 GCF_001447785.1 Gekko japonicus
TGGCGGACGGAGGCTGCAGGCCTCGTCCGCCGGCCTGGAGAGCGGGCGGGGGGAACCGGCAGACGGAGGCTGCAGGCCTCGTCCGCCGGCCTGGAGTGCGGGCGGGGGGGCCTACGGCTCCGTTCGCCACTGTCCTGAATGTGGCGGGTTAGTTTATGGCCAGAAGAATTGCCCTCAGAAGACGCTGGCTGCGATACTGGCTCCCTCCCCTCCCAGCCACCCAGCCAATGGCAGCCCAGGTTCACTGAGGGAGCCAGTCATCGCAGCCAGCATCTTCCGAGTGGCAATTCTTCCGGCCATACACTAACGGGGCGCATTTTAGAATTTTGGCACCCAAAACTCTTTTATTATAAGGGAGAGATGTGTCAAGAACCAAGGGTTCCATTCAAGGACTTCCTCAAGACTACAATGTGGGTCCCTATCAGGTGGTCTCGGGAAAGCACTCCAAGAAAAGACTTGCCACACATCACAAGGTGGGAAAGAGCTTCTTCTTGGAGCTCCTGTGGGAACAGGAAGAATGAAGGTAGAAGATGGGAGTCCTAAGGCAGTCAGTTCAGTTGTCCAAGGTATAAAAAACAAGGTGCCTGGAGAACAACAGCAATGCAGAATTGGTTCACAAGGAGGTTTATTTTATCATTGGATTTATATCCCGCCCTCCCCACAAGGGGTCTCAGGGCAGATCGCAACAGTCAAATAACGGTATAAATAAATAAAATTAAATTTTTTAAATCAACACGGAACAAACGATTCTCTGGTGCCCACTAATGCCTCCCACTGGCACAGGGCATATAAAGACTAACAACAGAGCCCACTCAGCCCAGGAGGGTTCTTGAGGGCAGTGTGGCCAAGACCTTCAGGTGTCCGCCGCCTCAACCAAAGGCTATTTATAGACCTCTTTTCTCCCCAGTGGGGACCCCAAAGCAGCTTACATCATACTCTCCTGCTCCATTTTATAACAGCAACCCTGTGAGCAATGCTCCCTCTAGGCTGTGGAGTCTTGTGAGCAAAAATTCCACTTTGTGAGCTACTGGCATTAAAGCTGTGAGCGAGCTAATTGGCTACTGCATAAATTAGTTTGCTCTGGAGCCATCCTTCCTGAGCTGAGACAAAAATGTGTGAGCCAGAAGCTAAAAAACTGTGAGCTAGCTCACACTAACTCAGCCTGTGAGCTAGGTTAGGCTGAGAGTGAAAGGTTGACTCAAGATCACCCAACAAGCTTCCACAGTAGAGGAAGGATTTTGAGCCCGGGACTCCCAGACCTTAGCCTAGCACTCTAACCATTACACCATGCTGGCTCTCATTAAGAAGTTTAGAAGTCTTACTTTCAAAACCATAAACACAGGGGTGGGGTGTATGTGTGAAAAGCTTCAAAAGCAATGAAGCTTTAGGCAGTGGCAGAAGAAGCCACAAAAAACCGTATGGCACAGATACCCAAATGTATATTGGCTGGAAGGTCTGCCACTGCTCCCATACCAATAAAAAAAATACTAAGTCTTCCACCACGGTATTATTTATTGTATGGTAGAGTTACACACAGGAAGCACAACTATTTATCGTATGGCAGAGTTACACACAGGAAGCACAGTGAGTTGTTGTGACATCATGGCTGGAACCAAAGCAGGCACCGTATGTTCCAAGAGGCTGCTTGGATGCTAACCACAATGTCCCAACAGCCCATGAGGGCTGAGGACTCTCTTATTGGAGTACAAGCAACAGTGGGAACAATACTTTTAACGTGCACTTGGAAATGGGGTCTAAGGGGGAGATGCGAATCAGCAGAGAAAACAAATGAAATCATGCAAACTCAAGAGAGAGGTTACAGTAGAATGTCCATATTTTGACCCCCGGTAGCTTTCACAGACCTGTAGCTTCTCGTAGATCCTGGAAGAACTTCTGGTTGAATATGAAGGCCACACCACTGATCTCCTCAACTTTGGCTTCCGCTGTGGTATTGCGGTTGATGAAGTTTGCCGTGATGGCGATTGCCAGCTTCCCTCGGAACTCTTTTCGCCGAAAACCTGCACATTGTATAAGACGGGACAACAAAAACAGAACTCTAGGTCAGCTGTTCCCCTTGACAACAAAAGGTCGCGCTGAATACATGTGAGGGACCCAAACGCTGCAGAAATTCGCTGAGAATATTAAAGGCAGCAGGGGCAGTGGAAGCAACTTAGTCGGAACCAGGCAGTGTGATGAAATTCTTTCTTGCAGAGAGGAGGGATGCTCACCTAACACAGACTCAGCACATACCCCAACAAACCCAAGAGAGAGGCAGGCACATATCTGACCAAATACGCAGAGAAATAAACACACCTGCTGACTTCTCGTATTGCAGGGCATGCTTTACGCAGGCTGCTTAATCTGTTACATAAGAAGAGGCCTGCTGGCTCACACCAGGGGTTCCTCTAGTCCAGCATCCAGACTCATACAGTGGCCAACCAGTTCCTCTGGAGGACCAACAACAGGGCACAGAGGCCAAGGCCTTCCCCTGATGTTGCCTCCTGGCTCTGGGATTCAGAGGCTTAGTCACAATGGCTAGTAGCCACCAATGGACCTATCCTCCATGAATCTATCTAACCCCCTTTTAAAGCTGTTTATTTCTATAAGGACATAAGACGCATGAAGCAGCCCTCAAAGTTTCTTCCCCTGTCACTTTCCCACTAAACTGCAGGCAAAGACAGATACCTCCCCCCCGCCAAAGTGGCAACTAACAGCAGTGGGCATGGGTGCCTACCGTGATAAGCAGCATTTTCCTACTACCTTGAATTTCAGATGTGCGCTAAATTCCTCCTTAGCTACTGGGTGGGAGCAATGCACGGCCTCCTGACCATTATAAAGTTAATTGTTGCAGTGATACTATAGTAGAGATGGCCGTGGAAACGTATACATTAACTAATTAGATTGTGTGCTGAGTTTTTACAAGACAACAGCCTGCTTAGCAGCTCGTCAGTCTACTTACAAAAGTGCAGTTGCCTCCCTTCATATGATTAGATCTACATGTGTGCTATTTGGCTATCAGCTGCATGGTTTGCCTACATGTGGCACAAAGTCGCTTGTGTCATTCTTAAAGATTACAACATAGATGCTTTCTCCTTGTAGTAAAATACATACCATGTGAAGCAAGCCTCCTCAGGCAAGTTCCTGGGAATAGCAATTTGGGCCAGCTGCTGTCTCTGCCTAGCCTAGGATTATTGTGAGCATGACCGAGAAGGGAATTTGAAAGCACTCGGCTCACCTTTCACCAGTGTTCCCTCTAAACTGAGTTAATGTGAGCTAACTCACAGTTTTTTAGCCTCTAGCTCACACATTTTTGTCTCAGCTCAGGAAGGATGGCTCCAGAGCAAACTAATCTAGGTAGCAGCCAAATTGCTTGCTCACAACTTTAATGCCAGTAGCTCACAAAATAGAATTTTTGCTCACAGGACTCCACATCTTAGAGGGAGCTTTGCATCTGACTGCTAGGGACAGAGCTAAAATAGTAAATCTAAATGAGTCAAGCCTAGCAGCAAAGCAAATATGAGCAAACGAAGCTCCCTTATACTGAATGAAGCCCTTGCTCCATCTCACTCAGAGCCATCTACCTAGACTGGCAACAGCTCCCTAAGGCCTCTAGGGGAGGAAAGCCTTTCCCAGCACAGCTGCATGAGACACTTTTATTGGGAGGCACCAGCGACTGAACCTGGGAACTCTGCACGTAAGCCAGATGCTCTGCCACGGAACGACAGTCCTTGCATTTTGCAGGATCATTTTTATTAAGTGCTCCTACGGAGAACGTGTGAAACACACGCAAGGCAAACTACAAACATGATTCTGAGAGGAACCGGCTCTGTGCCATGAGCAGACACTAGAAGCCGCTACCTTCCAAAGTGTTCCGCCGTCCGTCCCCTCCGATGATCACATCGAACTCGTATTCCGATATGGGATGCGTCTTCGGGTGGACTTGCGCACGCCAGCCTATCCCTGTGGAAGAATTCCATATTATTCGGATGCCCCCCCGAAATTACTGCACGACCATTCGGGAGATTCGGGTAACAAGGCACTGAAGCTAGCAATGCTGATGTGGAAACTTAACCACTCCCGCCTCCACCTCCTCCTATGCAGTCTTCGTTACTGAGAGCAGCACAAAGAAGCAACACTGGGGAAGCAGCACCCACAACACTGCAGGTACAGAGGAACCGCCCCATTGCCATCAGCTGCAGAGCAACGCAACCTTTCGGCCTTCATCCCTCCCCAAGCTGTTGCCAGCCGCAACCCTACTTACTCTCATTCTCCTGGTCCTCTGGAGGGTAGAGAAGACCCTGGAACTCCACGTTGACATGGATCTCAACCCCCAGGATCAAGGAGACCTTCAAGAGTATCAGCTGGAGCTGACGAATACCTGCACAGGTAGAAGACAAAGATGATTACAAGAGGTCAGTCCTTCGAGCTACGGCCGCTGGAGGAGCAGCAGGTCTTTGGAACGTGCCGCTGGCAGAGGGACACTCAAGCCTCGAAAAGGCTCTCTCCAAAGCCAGCAGGGTTGATGTGTTTGGCTGCTGCAGTAAAAACCAGACAGAGTCTTTTGGAAATTTGTAGACCAAGATATTTATTGCAGCACTAGTTGCCGTGGCCTTGAGCCCGTTTAGTCAAATGCAGGAAGTGAATTCTCAAAAGTCTGTGAGATTCCCCCCCCTTTTATGCACAGAGAAAGAGGCAAGGGGAAAAGACTGAACAGCAGATCAAACGGGTTTGCGACATGTCTAAGAAAAAAACCCAAAGTATACAGATAGTCACAGAAGGATTCTGTTGTTTTAGCTAGGGACTCAACAAGTCTGACAATTTTCTAAGTCTCTACAGGCATTAAACTGCTTAACAGAATTAAGGGTTCATATTCTTGCTAGCTCCTGTTCTTATGAATGAATGCCAGCATATGTTCAGGCTTTGCAGAGAAATGGCACAAACAAGGCCTTTTAACTCATTGTGGACACTATTGTTTCTTTCCTCTGTCTATAAAAACCCTGCTGACTCAAAATTCATTTCTAGGATTGCCAGGTCCCCCTTGTCAATCCAGCGGGGGGATTTGGGGGGTGTTTCTGGGGTGGGCAATGACATCACCCAAAAGTGATGTCATCATGTCAGCAACACTCTGGTTTTTGGGTGAAACTCTATGGTAAATTTGCCCCAAACCATAGGGTTTTACCCCAAAACCAGAGCATCTCCCCCGCGCAATGTCGCTGACACGATGACATCACTTCTGGGGGACATCATCACTTCGGGGACATCGCACAGCGACATCCCTGTTTAGGGGCAGGGTTTACCCTGCTGACCAGCTGGTCCATGGGCAGAAGCCCCCGAAAGCAGGGGATCCCCTGCTCAGACCTAATGCTGGATAGCAAAACATAACAAGAAGTAAGCCAGATTTCCATAAATCCACAGAAAAGGCATCACGTGCCACTGACTCCATTTGCAAAATGAGGAAACTCCATCTTGCAAACCCTGTTTCACCTGTTTTTGCTGCTCTGTGTATACAGAAGGAATCTTATATTGCAAATTAGGCTTTTACACACATTTGTCTCAGCAAATTAAAAAACATCCTGCCTCCTAAATGAAACTGCTAATCAAAGGTCTCAGTTAATAACCATTTGCTCTCTGTTTTCATTTTATCAGAGGTTCTTGCAAACTGTTTTGCAGGACTAAATGCAAAGTGGATGAGGCCTCTGAACTAGCGACATGGGCAGGAGATACAGGCACCCAACATTAACACTTGCTATGAAGCCAGGACAGATTTCATACTGGTTAAATTTTGGAGTCTTTTCTCTGGTTTACTTTTCATAGTGAGGGTTTAATTCAAGAGTACTGGCAAATGACTGATTATTTAAACAGGGAACTAGAAAGTATTTTCGAAGTTTATGAAATCCTGTGAAAAGGAAGACAACAAAGGCAGGAATCTTAGTCTGGGGGAATCTGTATTTCGCAGAGTCAAGGGCTATTCTGGAGATACGATCCTTGCTTTAGTTGGGGGTGGGGTGGGGTTTCCCCTCCCTTCAAACCCAATAGGCAGGCCAGCAAATTGGCAAATGTTCTGCACTTTGGAGCAAGGCTGACCTGGATGGCCCAGGCGAGCCCAGTCTCATCAGACACTGGAAGCGAAGCAGGGTTGGCCCCGGTTGGTATCTTCAGGATCACCTCTCTCAGTATGCCTCTAGAAAAGCGTTATGCTCTGGGAATAAGAACCTTCTGGTGGTCCCCAGCCTGAGAGTGATCCAGCTGTCTTTCATCTAAGACCAGGGCCTTTTTGGCCCTGGCCCCCGCCTGATGGAACTCTCTGCCAGAGAACATCTGCGCCCTATGGGATTTGCTATCATTCTGTAGGGCCCATAAGGCAGAGATGTTCCGCCAGGCATTTGGTTGAGGACATCGACGGTCTGGCACTCTGATGTCCCCACCTCCCCCTCACCCCCTCCACATCCCCTTCACCCAGGGGGGCTGGTGGGACCTGAAATTCTTTCTGCTGCCTTGGATAATATGTCGGTACGCTGTTGATGTTCTTAAGCATTTTAACGTTGTTCTTAAATGTTCATTATTTATTGTATTTGCCTTCTAGTGTAAGCCCTGCTTGCAGGACAGGGCGGCCTAATGAATCGAATCAATCAATCAATCAATTAATTAATTAAATAAATGGGAGGCGACCAAGGGCGTCCAGGGCTGCTCTGCAGAGGCAGGCAACGGCAAACCACCTCTGCTCGTCTCTTGCCTTAAAAACCCTACAGGGTTGCCAGAAGTCAGCTTGTGACTTGACGGCGCTTTCCACCGCCACCACTTTACCATGCCAAAATGAACACACGTGCTCAGATTTCTGCCTCCACCTCCTTTTCCTCCCCTGCCGGGAAGTCTCCTGTAGTCAGCAAGAGCCGGTGTCACTTACTGATATGGTCAATGGCTCCTGCACAGAATTTGCCGTAGAACTTTTTGGCGCCGAGGCCCCGCAAGTCATGTATCGTGAATGGCCACAGGTGCAGAACATTGTTGCGGGAGAAGGCATCGCGCTTTTCTATTACCACCACCTTTGCTCCTAGAAAGGACAGGTCGATGGCTGTTCGAAGGCCGCAGGGTCCAGCCCCAATGATGAGACACTGAAAGAGAAGCAGCAATGTTGGTATATAAAGGGGGGGGGGGGGGAATCCAAAGTTCAAGGGAAAACAAACATACATCCTAGTTCATTTGCCTGCCAGCATTTCTTGAAATGCGGCAGAAGGTAAGAGGAAGTTAAACAAGATATTCAAGGATACCTATACAATTGAGGCGGGATTTCTAGGGTTTGGGCTGCAAAAAGAGCATCACCATTTCATACATAGTCATTTTCAGGCACTTAAAATTCTTGGTCCAGTTGACTTTTTTTTTAAGTCAAAGGCTTAGGGAATGAGATCACTAAACCACCAAACAGCCAGGAGAGAAGAGAGACGGACACAGTGTCAAGAGATGAAGTACATTAACAAGAGACGACATTTGTAAAGTACACTGTGAGCTGTATTTAATCTTTTGAGACATCATGCCTTTCAAGACAAGGAGGCAAGCTTCCCTACGTCATGGAGTGTTGCAAAGTGAAAGCTGTGAATCGTTGGGAATAGATTTTCTCTTTTAAAACACAAGCAATAAATGATAACTATAAGGTGACTCGGTGACTAAAGTGGGACCTTTTAGATAGAGGTCGACAATATTTTTTAAAAAGTACTTTGAAGTTAAAAATATAGTTGTATAGAAATATTGATTTCTAAAAGCCTCCTGCCTTCTCCTGTTCTGTCTTCTGATAACAGGCTGTGCCTTATTTCCTGTTACCAGCCAAATGGTGGGCCACATGGCCTCCATAGCCATGCCATAAACCCACATTCTTCACACTTCCATGCTAGAAGCTAGACTGTGAGGCACCCCACTAGGCCCACATGCAAGAAGTCACGTAGCCGTTGGAGTTTGGGGTCATGTGACTGCAGGCGTGGTCTCCAAACTTCTAGCCTATCCCCACATGTAGCCATAACAACCAAATCTTGGGCACTCCCATTCCCACTCGCAATTGGCTCCTGGCCAGGGCTAATTTGTGATTGGAATTGGCCTATAACTGGTAATTCCCTATGGGAGAGACTCTCTCTCTGTTCTGTTCCTGCTCCCTGCTCTTCCTCTCTGTCCCTGCTCTGTGCTATTGCCCCTGGAAATGCTGTCTCGAGAGACAAAGAACTGTGTTGTGACTGAAGGAGCACATGGTGTGCCAAGATGGGATTTCTCCTCAAGATCCCTTGGTGTCTAATTGGACTATTTGGACTGATACTATCCCGACTGGGTAAATATGAACCATTACTGTGTAGTTAAGGCAAACAGCCCTAGCCTTTCTTGTTTTGAAATCTTTTATAGTTTATATGCTAAGCTCTGTACTGAATAAACATTATCTTTGTTTCTAAATGGTCTCTGATGTTGTACCTGAGTTCCAAGCCTAAAATCCTGTAGCCTAAACGCTGACCACATACGCTACTATTGGAGGTTAAAATATTGTGCATCTCTGGGAAGAGTTGCTAATGTGTTAAGTCCCAGATGCCAGCTGAGAGATTTGAATCTCTGCTCTGAGCTGGAGGGGATTATACACTACTGTAGAGATTGTGGTGGCGTATTGCTCTGACAGAGAGGGTAGCCTACCTTTGTGGGTTGTTGTTTAATGTACTGCAAAAGGTACAGGGTTCCCTCCCATTCCTGGAATGGCCTGGGTGGGAAATACCTGTACAATAGTAATTCAAATTGATAGGTTAACGATCATGCAATTTACGACTTACTTCCAATTTAGGAGCGCCTAGAAGTGTGCAGTTTAACTACTACAGGACAGTTTAAGAAAACATCCTGTCAATACCTATTAGTAAGTTGCCATGGTGCCACAATGAATACGGTATATTGGTCTTTTCTGTCAATTTATATACCACCTTCTCTTCTGCACAACTAATGCACTTTTTGTAATTTGCATTTGTGAGCATATGTGTGTGCGTGCATATGTGTGTGCGTGTTCGTGAGCCTATGCCTGGAAGACACGGCAACCTCTGGCGACTCCTACAGGAGCATGGAGGTCGTTCAGAGAAGTGGCTTAATAGCCTGCTTCCCGACCCTGATATTCCTTGGAGGTCTCCCATCCAAATATTTGCCAGGGTCAGCCCTGCTTAGCTTCCGAGGTCTGATGAGATCGGGCTTGCCTGGGCTATCCAGGTCAGGGCCAAACATTGCGCTGTTGACATGAAGTCAGCACATGATACCACGAGACGGAAGACAGAAGGAATTAGGGGACTTGCAATTAGGGTTACCAAACTCCAAGTGGAAACAGGAGTCCAGACTACAGAGACCAGTTCCCCTAAGGGAAATGGTAGCTTTGGAGGGAAAACTCTATGGCCTTCTTCCCCTCCCAAACTCCACCCTCTTTAGGCACTGCCCCTAATCTCCAGGAATTTCCTACACCAAAGTTGCTTGTAGTGTATTCGGAACATCCCCAAAGAGGTGAAGGATAAACTAGTTTCTACAGTACAGAAAAGCTGAGAGAAGCACATTGCTGCTTTACATTAATAGCCAGCTCTGTGTACAAGTTCCTTTATTTCTCACTTCCACAAAACTCCAACAAGGTGGAACTTTGTCCTTTCCATTCTCAAAAACATCAAACGAGGAAGGGTGTGTGTGTGTGTGTGTGTGTGTGTGGTCTTTCCTAAAGCTACCTCTGCATCCATGGCTGAGCTGGATTGAAATCTGCACCTATTATACACAGGAAAGTTGGTTCTGTCACCGAATAACAGACAATCTTCAATGAAAAGCATTGCACAGGAGTCGTCATGAGATGAGGTGGAATTCCTATGATGCAAGTCATCACTGGACTGTGCAGCAAAGTGATGGAGATGAAGATGCACAACAGGAACCAACCCTCAACTCCCAAGCTATGCAACTCCATGTCTTAACAGATGCTTAATTGAAATGTACATTTCTGCCTTAATATCTTGAAATCTGTTCTGATTTCAACTAGAGACTCAGAAAAAGGCAGGCTAAGGCAGCCACCTAGCCGCCCCTTCCCCTTTCAAAGACTGGATTCTGAGGAGTTCTGCCCAACTGAATAGGCAATTCCAGAGGTTTTCTGCAGGAACAGCTCTTCGCCACTTTTGCTCTTTTCCGCAGAGATTTCTGTAGTCCCAGGAGCAAAAATGCAGTTTGCCCCCTCTTGTGGAGCAGCAGGGGAATTCCCAGAAACAGGGAAGTCTGATGCTGCGTCACTAGAGAGGACAAACTGTGTTTTTGCACCTGGGACTGCAAAAATATCTGCGGAAACTAGCGAAAGAGACAGAACAATACAAATGCAGGAGCGGGGAGAGGTGCTGCTGTGGAAAACGTCCCAGTTAAAAGTGCAGTGTCAGAGTGTCAGCTGCAAAAACCGCCCAAATTCTTGTTGTCTCTAAGGTACCACTGGACTGTATTCTAGCTGTGAAACAGCTAGGGCCCAACCGTGATCACTGCCGACATGATTACAGCAGAGACCATCTCTAAGAGCCACTCAGGAAGTTTCAGCTGGAGGCCACGGGGCATCTGCACACAACTGCAGTCTACACGGGAGATGCGACGTAGCGAGAGCTTTCTGCCGATTGCTCACCTTCGTGTTGGCGCATACTTTCCCTTTCTTGAAGTCTTTGTGGCAGCCTCTCTTATCCAACTTGGCCCAAAGGGCTTTGGCTTTCCAGTAATTAAGCTTGGACTTGAGCTTGTGGTAGAAAGTACGGTAGTCCTTGGGCTTCAGCTCCAGATAGTCGCAGAGCTCCTGGAAGGCTTTGAGAGTCCCTTTGCAGGTTGTGGCCTGCACAAAGCGGTCGAAGAGGACATGGGCCTGGTTCACCTTCTCGTTGCTCCTTTCCTCCATCCTTCCAGCTTAGCCACCAGTCCTCCTTGCTTTGGCGGCAGCCGTCCCCCTTCCAGTCTGCCTGCCTTCTTGGCTGCTACGTTGCTCATCAACAATCGCTTCTTTTAATCCACGTGCAATAACAACCTAGAAAAGCAAAAGAAAGAGAGATCACCAACCTGTGCGCAGTTGTCATTGGTGGGTTGGAACACTGTAAAAACAGGGGCTGGGTATGCGCTGGGCTTGCAGTCATCATCATTAACATTTATTACGTTCGAAAGATCAGCCAACAGTGGTTTACCAGCATGGTTACTGGTGGAGAGCCAGTTTGGTGTAGTGGTTAAGTGTGCGGACTCTAATCTGGGAGACCCGGGTTTGATTCCCCACTTCTCCACTTGCACCTGGCTGGATGACCTTGGGTCAGTCACAAGCTCTGGCACAGCTGTTCTTGACAAAGAGCAGTTTCTGTCAGAGTTCTCTCAGCCCCACCCACCTCACAGGGTGTCTGTTGTGGGGAGGGGAAGGGAAAGGAGTTTGTAAGCCGCTCTGAGACTCCAAGTAAAGGGCAGGGTATAAATCCAATCTCTTCTCCTTCTTCTTCTTCAAGTCAAAATTCTGAGCCCGAGAAAAAGCAGAACTTCATAACCCACACGAATTTATGCCCATTAAGACACTTCAAAAATTGCAAGTGTGTCTACAAGGCACACACACACACACACACAAAATGATTAATTGAAACATATAAACACAGACACGCAAATAAGGAGGGCTAATTAGTGGAACACAATGACAGAGGGAAACAGAGAATCTCCTGGGAAGGGAGTTCCAAAGTGCTGGCACCACAACTGAGGAGGTCCTTTCTTGGGTTGCCACCTACCTAGACTCAGATGGCCTGGGGTACCTGACCCAAAGCCTCCAAAGATGACCAGAGTGGATGGGTAGGTTGATATGGAAGCAGGTATTCCAGCCCCAAGTCATACAGGGGGTTTAAAGGTCAATACCTGCAACCTGATTTGGACCTGAAAGCAAACTGGGAGCCAGTGTAGATGGAACAAGACTAGAGAGATATGGTCCCTATGGCCCACTCCAATCAACATTCTGGCTACCACATTCTGTAGCTTCTGGACAGCCTTCGAGGGTAGCCCCACGCAGAGCACATCGCAGTAGTCCAGTGTTACCAAGCCACACACCACAGTGGCAAGATCTTTTTTGCCCAAAAAAGGCCACAGCTGGCTCACCAGCCAACTGTTTATCCAGTGGGAGGCCTGAGCCCAGTAGCACACCCAAGCTATGAACCTGCTCCTTTAGGGGAGGGCAACCCCATTTAGAGCAGGAAACTGATTCCTGGATCACCCCCCCACACACACACACAAACACACACAACACAGCAGCCTCTCTTTTTGGTCAGGATTAAGAGGTTAAAGGTGATAACGGATAATGAATTCACAGTGACTACAAGTTCCTGGAGCTAGGGACATAGGCATTCATTCAGACAGCTGGCCCATCCATAAACCTGCCTGTCGTATGTGGCCCAAAAGACAGAAATAAGGTGGGTGAGCACAAGGGACGTGGCCTTTGCTGTCCCGTCCCATCAGTGAGGGAACTCTCTGCTCTCTTCAGTGAGGCTGGCGCCAAACCTTTCAAGTTTTAGGTGCCAGGAGAAGATCCCCTCTCCCTGACATGTGCTTGGTTTCTCATTACTGTTTCTTCTTTTGGGTTTTTTTTATTTGATGAACTCTCCTACCTCTTTCTTTATATTGCATACTCTTTATGGCTCTCTATTGGCTAATTCACTACCTGTTTCAATAAGGGCAGGGAGAGTTGGAGTGGATCAAACATTGTTTGATCACCCGTTTAAAAGTTTGTTTTTCCTCAACAAATACATATAGTGGGAACAGGACTCCTATCTCTTTCTTCTGGTATTTTTTATATGTATGTGTTTGCACACGTGTGAGTGTGTGTGCACCTAGAAGTCATGGTGACCTCTGAAGACTGACCCCTCCTGGAGGCCTGGAGAATATTCAGAGACGTGGCTGAGTAAAGCCTGCCCCTGCCTCCTGCCTCTGATAATCCTAGGAGGTCTCCCGTCCAAGTACTTGCCAGAGCCAACCCTGTTTAGCCTCTAAGCTGAGTTAGTGTGAGCTAGTTCAGTTTTTTAGCCTCCAGCTCACACATTTTTGTCTTAGCTACTGTACACCCCTGCTGCACTACCACCAACTGGCTTGGGTAACATCTTGGGGGGGGGGGGGCAATGGCCCTGGGATGAAGAATGAAGGGTATTGCTGCCTGGAACAATACGAATGATTTGAGATTACCATCACCAGAATCCCATCTTGCTGCTGAGGACTTTGAGACAACATGACCACCTTGTACTGTATAATTGATTGATTGTTTTATCAGGTTTTAGCTGTTTTAATTATTGACATGTGTGCCTCATCTGTAAGCCGCCCTGAGCCCGCTCGCGGGGAGGGCGGCCTATAAATCTAAAAAATAAAAGAAAAAGAAAATAAATTTTAAAATTAGCTCAGGAAGGATGGCTCCAGAGCAAACTGATTTATGCAGTCGCCAAATCGCTCGCTCACAACTCTAATGCCAGTAGCTCACAAAGCAGAACTTTTGCTCACAAGACTCCACAACTTAGAGGGAGCATTGCTTCTGAGATCTGATGAGATCGGGCTTGCCTAGGCCATCCAAGTCAGGGCCAGGACCCCTGTCTTGCTCTGTATTCTCAGTGCTTGGGGGGGAGCAACAGTGGGAGGGCTTCTGGCGTTCTGGCTCCACTGGTGGACCTCTCGATGGCACCTGGATTTTGGCCACCATATGACACAGGATATTGGATGGGATGGGCCATTGGCCTGATCCAACATGGCTTCTCTTATGTTCTCATGTTCTTATTATTGATATATTAACCATGTGAAGTTGATGTCTTGGCTTTTCATGGCTTTGCCTGATACTTCTGGTTGCACTGTAAGCTGCTCTGAGCTGCTGTGTATAGCACGAAAGACAGGCCAAAAACATTTACCGTAACTATATAAATATTTTTTTCCTATTACGTATCTGATACTTAATGGAACCAAGAGGTTGAAATAATTATCGTTACAGAATTTTCAATGAACAGCCAATGAAATCAGAATCTAATACTGGACGGGTGTACAGTTTGGTGGCTGTGAGAATGAGCTACGGTTGGTCTCCAGCTCAATTCTCACTTCTGCCAGAAACTTACTAAATAGGCACAGGCAAGCCATGTTCCCTCGGCCTCAACACTCACCCACCCACCCCAAACTCGAAACACAGAGGTAACATTACAAGCCAATCTGAGAAGAATTGCTGAACAGGTAACAGTAATATATAGGAAGTGCTTAGAACACAGACTGTTCAAATGTTAAATAGCATTAGCATGCCTTGTAAGGGAATTTATTTCAGAAAGGGAGGTGAAGTAAAGATGTGGACATAAACACTGCAAAATGAGAAACACTTCGGACCTCCTTCCTGGAATCCCAGTTAAGTCCTTTAAAATAGCTCATATTCCCCCCAAACAAGCCTGAACGCAAGGGTAAGTAAATATATACGGTCATTACTGGAAGCCTGGGATCCACCAGGTTGACTTTGGCCTCCATAGTTCTCTTTCCCCCCAAAAGCACTCAGAAATAAAATTCCAACTAATAATCAATAGAATAATATTGTTATTAAATGATGCTATTAAAAGAACTGATCCATTTCCACACATACCCCCACCCCAAGCCACGCACCACTCTCCTGACAGGCTAACAAAAGGGACTGTTTCTTTAGCAGCTTTTGTTGGAATAGATATTTAATTTCGATTATCAAAATTATTTTCAAATAGGTGAGATGCCTTTAAGTGATGATGTATCACATGGCCTTTGCCTGTTCAGGTAAATATGCCATCTCAAATGCCCTTTAGTTTTTTTTTTTTTTTGGTGGGGGGAGAGACTTTACGATTGTAATACGAAGCTGGCAGCGTTATATCTCAGGAATGCAGCACTGCTCAGATGTAGGCAGAAAGCTGGCACGCTACTAATATAATGGTACTGGTTCTCATTCAGTGCAATCTTAACAGCACCTGGAGAAGTACAAAAGCACACAAACAGAGCTGTCGACAGGGAAGTAAACGAAGGATGTCAAAGCTAATCTGCAACAACCCAGAGACTCGGACCAAGAGGGAGCCGCTCTCAGTGGGGTGGATTTACACAAGTGGATCAGCTTTTTAAAAAAATGGCACTGTTTGAGCCAAGAAATATTGTTCCATTGTCTATGTGTATACCCAGTTTACAGCTTAAAAAAAAACCCCTAGCTCTCAACACTACTGGTGTATAACAGTGAAAGCAAGCGTAAACGTCCAAAATCAGTGAGAGCAAAGAATAATTTTCAAAAGTTTTAATGTCACACATAACTAGTTTCCCACCTCACTGCAAGTAGCAGGCAAGCGGTATTCAAACATTTCTAATTTGCAAAATGTACACGTACTACAGAACTCAGCTATTCTTGGGGCAGAGTCTCAACTACTTCAGCGCAGAACTGTGAAAATATGGAACTTTGTGAACGCACGATGTTTACCTCACGTTCCCCAACACAGAGCCAAGAGCCAAGTCAGTGGGGCGGGGGGAATAGAGCTAAAGAAAGAAATCACGGCTGACGAAAAGGGTATAGTGGCACAGATATGTGAATCATCCATATAACTATAACCACTGTCACAGAATGGCTATATAAATCTTTAACCCCAACACAAAGGCTTAATCTGAGGTGCAGTTTTTACTAGGTTATCTAGGAATGCATACAGACACTGAAAGTCCACAGACCTCTGTAAACATCATACATACTCAGGGAGGTTTCCAAAGGGCAATCATGTACTGGCAGCAAGGACACCTCTCTTTAGTTTTCTGGTCTTGCGCTGGTACAGAGATTACTGCCTCACAGAAACTCTCGATCTCAAGACCTTGCGATAGGAAGGAGAAGCCAACACCTCTGTGGCATGCTCGACTCATGCCATAAGGGTCTTGATAAGTCAAAGCCAGTTGCATCCAGAACCCCACACAAAAAAGTAGACCAGATCCTGAAGCATCAACAAAATAAGTTCCCAGCACCCTTTCGGAAGACATTTCTGCACTGGTTGAAGATTCAGGATAACAGCAATCCCAGTCTTCACTTCAGCCTGTGATGAGCTGTCAAAACTTGTGAGGCACAAATTCAAATTAAACAGGTTCACAAGCTTACGATCTTATCAAGAGTATCTGGCATGAGTATACCTCGCGCACTGCCTCAACTGCAAATTCCAAGGACTTACCTAATTTGTGTGGGTTTGCACTGAACAGCTTCTTGGTAAATACTTAGGACGCAGCCTAGATGCTGCATTGTTACCATTACTAGACCATAAATGGAGCCAGTATCTCCTATCAGCTCTTGCTGTCAGCATCCCATGTCCGTCCACGAGCAGATATCGTCTTCGCTAGTGCAAACACGTCCATTCTGGAGGATAAGATTCTGGAGGATATTGTCTTTGCTATTCATCCATTCTGAAGGATAAGAGCCACCATGTACTAGGTAAAAGTGACAGAGGGTAGAGTGCGCACAAACTTCCACCAGGAGCTGTTTAAAAAAAAAATACAGTCCCTCTTATCCAATGTGATTGGTTTTTTCTTTTTTTTTCTTTTCTTCTTTTAAAAGCAGTTGTTTTTACTGGAGCGAAGAGATGGTC
This sequence comes from Gekko japonicus, assembly GCF_001447785.1. Taxonomy (NCBI): domain Eukaryota; kingdom Metazoa; phylum Chordata; class Lepidosauria; order Squamata; family Gekkonidae; genus Gekko; species Gekko japonicus. Next base: position 44,285 of record NW_015164206.1, read on the forward strand.
TGAACTCGGATCCAACTTCTTCAGATTCTTGCTAACTTATTTTTGCTGTTCCTGGCAGGGAGTAAGCCAAGGCGAGTTTTCACAGTTTATGCTTCTTGCCATTCCGATACGTCCATGCTCCCTAGTGTTTTGCTTGCGGTGCATTCCTTTATACTACACGGCAGTAATTATTCAGAGTTTCAAGCAGTGGGCAGGCAGAACGCTTGGGTTTGCTTACATGGCAAGTGACCCTTTGGGCATTTTTCCACAGGGTAGCATCTCACCATGTACTTCCTACACTCTGGGGGAGAGGGGCACTGCCAAGGGGCAGCCAGGCAGACAGGTCTTGCCAGTCTAAACCAGTGCCACATGAGTTACTGCAATTTCCATAAATGCTCCAAAGTGTGTCATTGTCTTTCCATAAAGCTGCTGGCAACCTAAACACCACTCATGGAGAGGCACCACAAACATCACCCCCACAAGCCCAGCAGTGATCCTGCACACCCCCAAGGCAACTGACATTCATTACAGCCCCTACACAACCACATTTACAAAAGTATTAACAGGTCACGCCACTCTTTAATAGTATACTATGGAAGTGAGTGCAGTGAAGCGAGATCACGTTTTTATTGTTTCTGCTAATGGCTTTTAATATTCACTGTGATCTGTAGGGCTGACTTCAATAGATGCCAAGCAGATTTCTCTTCTTAATTCAAAAGAGGAACTTGCACTTATATGCTCTGAAACACAAGAAAAGTTATTTTAAAAGAAATATGAGTTTATTGCCCACAACTAACGCAGGCATGACGCTCAACCATGGACAGTGCTAACCATGGTTTGCTGCCTAGCCCCAGTTAAGATGCTTCTTGCCAAACAAACAAAACACAATGACCGTAGAAAAATAACTAATTAACTCTAAACAAATCTTCTTGCCAAGCAATGCCCTGCCATCTCAGAGGAAATGTGTAAACCTTTTTGCCAACCGCCCTGACCTGGATAGCCCAGGCAAGCCTGATCTCATTGGATCTCGGAAGCTAATCAGGGCCAACCCTGGTAAGTATTTGGATGGGAAACCTCCAGGGAATAGTAGGGCCGGGAGGCAGAGGCAAGCTATCAAGCCACTTCTCTGAACATCCTCCGTGCCCCAGTAGGAGTCACCAGAGGTCAACATGATTTCCAGGCACGGGCACGCACCCACATAATGCAAAAGTACACACACATCCCAAAAGCTTCTTGCCACCTTATGAACAAAGAAGCAAGGAATTTCTTTAACCACCTATAACATTCAAGCAATATTTTCTCATCTTGCTTTGTGGGCAAACCTTTAGGTGTACCATGGACTGCAGTATTTTAGAGTAATCTTGGGAAAGATCTCAAAACAGCTCAGAATGTACTGGGTCTTCCCAACGAAAGGAGCATCCAAAATAACTGTCTTATTTTTATTTGTTGTGGCTACACACTTTGGGATTACAAGGAATGCTAGTTCTCAAAAAAACCAAGCGGCACACATACAACATGCATACCACTGAATTACGGAAAGTGGGATACCCTTGCTGCACATCTTCTACCCCACAGCATGACATGCCAGTTTTACAGTGCACAAGGCATAAGTATTGTGAGGCCACCGTGGTGCAGCTTTTGTTCAAAAAGCTCCCTCCTAATCCCTACCTTGCAAGTTGCACATTCAATGGACAGGTGAGTTATCTGAAACAGAGAACACTTGTGAAATGCAAAGTGAACATATTTTCTACATCTCTTGGGTCTTCCTTGACCTTTCCTAGCCCTGAGTAACATCACTTCCCAAATTTCATTCCGAGAATCAATCGCTTGGAATATTCCAGACGGTATAATTTCTCCTGAAATATTTATACAATTAGCTACAGAGCTGAGGCTTAAACATACCTCTGCACATGGACCTGCACATTACTGCATACAGTGTCATCATGCATAATTACTACCACCAAGCATAAAAATTAGTATCCTAGCAACATTAACCACCTTTTTTTTTTTTTACAGAACTGGCAGAGGTGATTTTTCTCACTCGTTCCATTACCCCATATAAGCATTCTGAAAGTCAACATTACTGACTCTTTTTCCAAAGTGCAGAACGAGGGAAGCAGTAGTTCTTCCAGTTAAATCATTCCAAAATAAAGAGTGCAGAGCCCTGCATCTTCTCAGAGATCCTGTCCAGCTCCCCAAATCACTTTAGTGCATCAGATTACACTTGTGCGCCCCTGTTGCTGACAAAATGCTTTTTATAGCAACAGGGAACATAAATCAAAGAACACTCCACAGTGTGGTGCCAACAGAGCAAAGCTGAAGTTAAACTTAGCTTGCCAACATCTCCTCCTTGTTTTCCTACTTTGTCAGGCAAACAAATGGGGTTCGGAGGAACTCTGGGGTGACTTAAAACAGGAAAACCCCCAAAAGCTGTCTTGGGTAACCAGGCTGACCAACTGGATCTATCGGGTAATCAGGGTCACCGTATGATGTGAGCTTTCCTCCCACAGGCTGTTCCTCAGTCTTGCACTGCTTCACAACAGAAGGGAATAAACTAGGTGCCTGTAAACAGATGAGTAAGGATTTTATCCACACCCCTTTCCTGAGGAGGAGGAGGAGGAGGAGGAGGAGGAGAAGAAGGAGGAAAGGGGGCTAAGCAATCTACGGAACAGTCAACGCTTCCTTCTGTAAGGAGCTTCGGTGATTTCCATCTACCTCCTCCTCTTCCCATACTTGCCAGGAATTGTCTGCCCTGTAAAAACCCTGGAAACCTGGGGGCAGCAAGCCCGAGATCACAGGGGACAACAAGGGAAGGCAGAGATGGCCTGCCCGGTTTCCAAGGTATCGGAATGCACGCCTGTGATTTTCTCCAAGTTGGCAGGATCTTGTATGTTTTTGTCTTCAGGCAGCCGATGCTGACTCAGAACTTTTGAACATTCCTTGGCCGAGACACTGTAGTGTGTGTGTGTGTGGGGGGGGTGCACAGAGAGGGAGTGGAGAAAGGGAGACCGGGGCGACACAGTCCGAGCAGACGTAGGAAGGAAAAGGGCATGTGTTACTTTGCACGACACTGACAAACACTTGTTGACTCACGTCTGCCTGTACAGCTCAGGATCTTTACCTCCTGGGCAGAACAATAGAAACCGCCAAGAAAAATAACATGATGAGGCAAAAGAAGGGGAGAGATGCGACAACCCCCTACAAGATGCCCGTCTTTTGCTACAATTGCTAAAGTATTTACACTAAATTATTACAGACAGCTGGCGTCTTCCCTGACCCAAGAACTTAAGGGCCTCTTCACACATTAGGTTTTCAGATGTATTTGTACGCCTAAAAACGTAAGTTGTGAAAGCAGCAATCGCAAATTTGGAAACTTGCATTATATAACAAGTACCAGTGTTAGGGAGACTGGGCTAGTTGTGGACACCTGCCAAGTGCTCAGTCCTCGATTTGCTGCTGCAAAATCTTACTTAAAAGGCAAAGGGTCAGAGCACAGGTCTTAACAGGATGCTGGGCAACGTCTACTCTAGGAGAAAGCAGCAGAAAGCAACCTGTGTTTTCCCAGAGACGTCGCTTCCAGCAAGCGGGGGAAGATCAAACAGAGGCCACCGTCAACTCACTCCCGAGCAAGGCAAAGTCATCCACCCCATAAAATCCCTTGCAGCTCGGCAACCCACGCAATTAATTTGTTTTGAGTATAAATATAGTATAGCATCCTTTTAATCCAGCGGTGCTTCTCTAGGAGGAACACTCCCCATCTACGATTTCCAGTTAAACATCCACTTGTACCGGGCAAGGCCTCGAGGCTAGCCAAGAAAAACCCAGCTAATTCTGACTACACCTCTCCGGGAAGCTTTCAGAATTATAAATGCTAAATAAGAATCCAGGAGCACCTTTAAGAGCAACAAAGTTTTATTCTGGGTATAACCTTTCATGTATTTATTTTTTTTATTTTACTTATATCCCACCCTCCCCGCATAGCAAGCTCAGGGTGGGTTCCCATCATAAAAAGTAAAAGGTAAAGGTTCCCTTGCTCGAAAGCCAGTCGAATCCGACTCTAGAGTTGCGGTGCTCATCTCAGTTTCAAAGCCAAAGAGCCAGCGCTGTCCGAAGACGTTTCCGTGATCATGTGGCCGGCATGACTAAACACCAAGCATATCAGGTAACAATTACAGAAATATGCAACAACAGCTAAAACCACTTAAAATACATCAGAATTAAAATACAAATTGTAAATTCTGATACTCCAGAGCCTCAACAGATGAGGGCTACTACAAGTTGGGATTATTAAGATCCGGGTTCAGAAGTGTGCATGCACATGAATGCTTATACTCAGAATTAAACTTTGCTGGTCTTATGCCACTGGACTCAACCTTTGCTCTACTGCTTCAGAACAACGCTGCTACCCACCTGAAAACTAAGCATATTATCCATACCACCTACAATTGCCAGAGCATTAAAATGAACACATTGCTTGTTGTTGTTTTTAAAAAAACCCTCTATAATGTGCACCTAACCCAACCATGAATGAAATGAAATCTTGCCTCTGAATATAAAGGTTTCCTCCACTTACACAAGGTTGATTTAGGGAAGCAATTTGTGGGAAGACCAACAGAGGATCGGGCCTTGAAGTGCATGAGCAGCTGAGCTGCTCTTCGGCGGGTGCCCAGGTGCCCGGTTGGACATCTTTTATTTTTAAAGCTGGCATTTTTATTTTAATGAACACACAAAGCTTTGTTTTGACTCACTATCAGTGTATTTACACATTGGTCTCCCTTCACTCTTAACTAACAAAGCGGCAGTAACCTTGTTGTTGTGATTAGTGAAGTAATGCGCAAACCACCGGAATTTCTTGCAGGTGTGATCACGGTTTGTGTAATTTGGGTGTGGTTTTCCCTTTCCCTGACTTCAACATAGCCCCAAATCCGTCCTTGGTAGACAGACTGCACCAATCCTCCTCCAACGTCTCCAATTAGTTCACCTGCCCTCAAACAAGCCTCCAGTTCACACCCTGAAAATGCCAGAGGTTGGCTTTGCTGGCAACAGAAATATTCTCTCATACGGCAGTAGGCCACAAATCCTGCAACCTTCGTCAGACTGAATATTAAAGCCTAATTTAATCCAGGGCTCGTTACAACAAAGCCCCAGAGCCTCTTTTGAAGCTAGGGCGTTGGCTTGGGCCCTGGGAAGTAAGAAAGCCTCTGAACGTGTGCAGAATGCAAGCTGGCAACATCATGGTCCCAGCCATCAGTGAGGAACAGCCAGGCTCCCGCTCATTCCCCATTACAAATGAACTGCTGAGTAAGGTTTGCCCCAACCATACACAGACCGATGCTGCATCTTTGTCTGTGCAACAGAAAGCCTGAAGAATCCTGACTTCAGGTCCAAGTGAGACTTATTTGAACACACATGAAGATGACTTAAACTGAATTAGACCATCAATGCATCAAGGTTGATACTGTCTATTCAGACTGGCAGCAGCTCTCCAAGATCTCTGGGGGAGGTCACTCACATCGCCTACTGCTTGGTCCTTCTAACCAGAGATGCTGGGGATTGAAGCTGGAACCTTCTGTACGCAACGCAGAGGCTCTTCCACTGAGCCACAGCACCTAGTGGTGTTAGCTCAGTCTGTGACTTGATAGGAATCTATACCTTAGGGCATGACCTGTACACCAGTATGCCTTGTGCAGTGGTCATGCAGCTGGGTCCCAGACTGGGTAAAAGTATCCCTTGCCCAGCACCTACTGCCTGGAGGCTCCTTACCGCAGAACAGACTCATATCTCCCCCATTTATTCTCCCAAGTTTGGGGTAAATGCAGACATTTGCCAAGAGGTCGCTGGAGCATGCGCAAGATGACAGAATTAACTGATCCTGTGTTCAAGGATAAGCAGTTAAGAACAGCCACAGCCAACCAACAAAAATTGAAGTTAGCACTAAAATTCGTCTTCCAACAGGCAAGAAGTTAAAAAACACCCATGGGTTTAGGTGTACAATCATGGTAAGAATATAAGAGCCTCCCTTACTGGTCCATTGAGTCCAGTACCCTCTCCCACAGTGGCCAACAAGATGTCCCCTATATAAAGGGCATGCAGGTCAAAGCCTTCCCCATGGTTCCCCCCTCCCCTGCATTGGTCGTCATACTGATGAACACGGAGGTCACATTTAGCCACCACGGCTATTGGTCCAAGAGGGATCTCTCTCCTCCAGGAATCTGCCTAATCCGCTTTTAAAGTCATGTACACCAGTGGCCATAAGAATATACGAGAAGCCAACGTTGGATCAGGGCAATGGCCCATCCAGTCCAACATTCTGTGTCACACGGTGGCCAAAAATACCAGGTGCCATCAGGAGGTCCAGCAGTGGGGCCAGGACACTAGAAGCCCTTCCACTGTTGTTCCCCCCCCCCAAGCACCAAGAAGACAGAGCATCACTTGCCCCAGACTGAGAATTCCTATCTATACCTTGTGGCTAATAGCCACTGCTGGACCTCTGCTCCCTATCACTGCATTCTGCGGCAGCCGAGTTCCACAAATTACCAATTACCCCTATGGTTCTGCAGTTTCTTAGAGGGATTTCACCTCACCCTTCAGCAGAGCACTGTGTTCCACGTAAGCCAGCATTCCACAAGAGACGGTTAATGCGGTTTTTATCCCAAAGTCCTGTATAATAACATCGTTCGCCATTCAGCCAGCCCCCTTGAAAGAAGGCAGCATGAACTTCTTCAATTGACTCTTGAAGGTTGCCTCTGTCCCCAGTAACTCTCCTTGAACTGCCCAGCTGCACCCAGTATACTATACTACACTTCACGCCTTTCCTAATATCCCTGATGGCAAGAATCCAGGAAGGTCCTTTAAGGAACAACCCAGTTAAGGACAGGTTGACAATGCAGGGCTGGGCCAGCCCGCCTACCCTCTTTCCATCTGAATCGGAGGCACATCAAACACTGGGCTATACTATCAGGTTTCCCTTTAGTTCTGTACAGCAAAGGAGAACAGGTGAACTTTGCCAGCCCTGCTGTGGATTTTGTGCTCCAGGGCTCACTTTAGCCAGCCTGAGTGAGTCACTGACTAAGAAGTCATAACCACAGCATGCACAAAAAGAGCGCACTGATGCATCCAAAAAGAATGGAAAAAGCTGCCCGAGGGTTAGGACATCTGCTGGACTTTGCCTTATAAGAACACACGGGAATCAACTGGAAGACCAAAAATAAATGCAGAAAGGCCAGCATGCATCTGTATATTAACCGAAAGGCTTTGTCTTGGACTTAAAATACAGGCGCCCCACCTTCAGCAGTAGAGTAACTAAAGGGCTGAGTTGCAAACAAATATCCCAATTCAAATCTCACCTCGGCCATTATACTAGGTGGCCTTACGCAAAACCACCATCTTTCAGTCCAATCCCCTGCAACATGGGGCTGATGAGAATGGCCTACCTTACAGGGTTATTGTGAGGAAAATGCTGAGATAACAAGTGTGAAATGCTCTGAAGATGCTAAAGCACTACATGATGCCACGTATGTACTAGTTGGCTATCTATATGCTGTCCCTGTAAAGCAAAGACCATTACTACCCCAAGTACCACTGCAGACTACAGGCAGGGGATCCTGTGACTAAAACCGCCTCCATATATATATATATATATAAAAAAAACCCAACACCTTCTACATAGCAAATCAGCATGCCTGGCAAAAGCATTCTAGACTAGACTTTTCATGATACACTAGCTTTCTACATGTAGGGAATTATTTTGTGAGGAGGAGTATGTGGTCAGGTGAGCCTGACCGGCAGTCCAAAGTGGTACACTGTGGACAGAGGGTGCTACCCTCAGTGAGAACCAGAATCTTGTCACCGTCTGGCAGACAGGACTTCAAGGATGCATTCACCACACTGCTACCTGAAGAAACACATGCCTTTCATTACAGGAGAAATGGAAGGAAAAGTCTTCTACCAGACTCTCAAGAAGGCAAGGTAGCTACATAGGAGCTGTTTATTACAAAACCTACCAGGAACTGTCTGTACAACACACAGAGAGAACCAAGTATGGTTCACAACATCACCTTAGACTGATTCAGGCTATTAGCCTATCTAGCTTAGTACTTTCTGCTCTTCACTAGCAATGGCCTTTTCGGATTTCAGGCAGGGAAACTCCCTGGAGTTACCACCCAATTACCTGGCGATGCCCAGGAGTATGGCTGGGATCTTTGGTGTGCAAAGCATGGCTCTGTCACCAAACCACAGCATTTCCCAGAAGGGCGACACCAAGTTCTGCCTGACAGGCTGTAGCACACAGCTTGAGAAGCTTTTGTTTCAGTATAGCCTTGAGATGGACAACAATACGTGGAACGAGCTCCCGGAGGAGATCCGGGCCCTGCGGGACCTTGTGCAGTTCCGCAGGGCCTGCAAGACGGAGCTCTTCCGCCAGGCTTATGAGTAGGAGCCGCCGCCGCCACTACCCCACCACCGCGGTAGTGTCTCATTGGCTGCCCCCATTAAAGGGGGGTAAGCATTGCCTGGCAGGAGTTTACAGACAGTGTTGTGGGTAGACCGTGCTATCGAGATAGCTGGCCGCCAAAATTGGGGTGGTTGTTCCCATCTTGGAAGAATTGACATAGGAAGATTACAGCACCATAATGTAGCATAGATTTTTATTGTGGTTTTAAATGTTGTTATTCTGTTACATGTTTTATTGTATTTTATATTTCGGCTTTGCCGCATGTGAGCCGCCCTGAGCCTTTGGGAGGGCGGGATACAAATTAAAAAATAAATAAAAATAAATAAAAATAAAATAAATACAGCTACGTGGCAGGCAGGCAGGATAGCGTACATCCCAGGTCCATCACAGCAGATTTTAAAGAACAGTTGTCCCAGCCTAGCCAACGGTGGAGAAGCAGCACGTACTGCTCAAGTACTTCCTAGACTTTCATTCCCGCAGCACCACATCGCCAGCCTGGCACACCCCCCACTGAATACAGACCACTAAGTGCAGATTACTATGTGGTCCAGACTAGGCTGAGGTCATCCTTACCTAGATCACCAAGGGAGCCGTCTCAACAGGATAGGTGCTGTTCAAGTGCTTTGGCTCAGGTATTTTGAACTCTGATGCATGCTTTTCCGCTGGGTTTTCATAAAGGGTGGGGTAGCCCTAGATGTAATCGCAGTAATGTATCTGTCATTTAAACCAGCCCAACAAAACCCTCATCCTGGAGGGTAAGACGGCTCTACTTCCTATTCATCCTCAGCGGCATCTTGAAAACACAATACATAAGACTTTAAATATACGTTTATTTAAACACTTTAAAAGTAACTAGGCCCTAACAATTTACACTAGTCTTACACCTGCAACCTAAAACAAACCAGCTTTTATAAAGGTTCAGAGTTTGTTCAGGGGGATTCAGTTCTTACTTGCCAGACATCTGTGCCCTGACCTGGATGGCCAAGGTGAGCCTGATTGTCATCAGATCTTGGAAGCTGAGCAGGGTTGGCCCAGGGGAATTCTTGTATGGGAAGCCACCAAGGAAGTCCCGGGCTGCTACACAAACCACCTCTGAACATCTCTTGGCTTGAAAACCCTACAGGGGTCGCCATTAACCGGCTGCAACTTGATGGCATTTTCCACCACCAGGCATCTAGACAAGTGGCTATTCACAAGACTAAGAGGGAAGTTTCACGGGACATGATTTTGCAGGCCTAAAGCATGCCAAGTCAACTGCAGTTTCGGAAATCATGAGCCTAATATCAGGCTTACCCTGACCTGGATAGCCCAGGCTAGCCTGATCTCATCAGATCTCAGAAGCTAAGCCGGGTTGGCCCTAGTTAGTACTTGGATGGGAGAACATATTAAGCTTCCTTATATCAAGTCAAGACCCCTGTACCATCTAGTGCCACAACTGACACCAGCTCTTCTGGGCATAAAAGAGGATCCCTTTATATGGAGATGCCAGGGAGTGGGCCTGGGACCTTCTGCCAGGTGCTCCACTGGCCGTGATCGTTCTCCATTCTCACAGAACCAACTTTCTGGAGCCATGCTTCAGATGCTGTTCGTGAAAACGGCATCATGCAGCTTACCAGATAAGGACATTGCAGTAAGAAAAAACACACTACTGTTATCTTTTAAAGACAGTCTCACAATAACCAAGCTACAGAAGCATGAGGCTATTAAGGACTAAAATGTAGGAAGAAGCTTCTGTGTATCTGTTTTGCCAGTGCCCTACCAACTGGAGAGCATCTTTTTATGAACCATTTTGCACTCTTCTGCCTATTTCTGACACCATTCTACATAGTATCAGAGGCTTTGCCATTCCATGGAAAGCCATTCCAGCATCCATTTATTTATTTCCCCAGAATGTATCAAACCCCCCCCCCCCTTACTATTTTTCAGGTCAACCCAAGACCACGCATAATACTCTAATTCCATCCAACAGAGGGCAGCAGCACACACAGAAACTAGGACATTATTGACTGCACAAAGCATGAACTGCAGCATTTCAGAAGTGTGCAACCTGAAGACATTCAAGCTGCTTCAAGAGCATTTTGAACTGGCCGGCTGTGAACCTACTCACAGGTCTGGAATCAAGAGGCATCTTTTCGCATCTCAACTGTTGCACACTTCAGGACTGGATCCTCCATGACAATGCGCTTAAGAACGGCGTCATCTCAAGAGGTAAGCCACACTCACTGAACATAATTTGCATACCAGCTTTTCAGACATGTCCATGTAGCCTTTACAGCAACCATGCCAGCATGGCCATAATTAACCCCATATTGCAAGGGGGGGGAGAATGGCTACCTCAATAGTTTGCGGCAGAAACAGGAACTCTGGGAAACAAGCTGCACAGCTCATCCCTGCCCAAACATGGTTCTCCTGTTGCGCATGCAATACATGCTCACACTTTAGTGTTGATCAAACCAACTATCATCTCCTGGTTCCCCGTTCACTTCGTCAACTTGATTACACACACTGGGACCTGTTGGGTTTTCCCCCTCTGTTTCGTTTCCACACTCTTTAAAGCATTCTTTCATTCCGAATTTAAATCCCTAAGCCCAACCCACGTCACACCGTATTCTGGTAGCTCAATCTATTCCGATTTTTGTTACTCTCCAAAAACCTATTATACAGCATGTTTAGCACACAATTTGAAGGCAGATCATCCAGTGCAGCCATTACAAAAAGATTAGCTACGCTTCCCCCACAATCCCCAACAGAAGCTTCATACCCGAGATGACCACACCTTACCGCATCTCCTTATCAATGAGATAAACCAAACACTTGAACAGAAAAGTTTGTTCCTATTAGAGAAATGCTGTACCAACATCCCTCTCCCTTGCCACTATTCAGGAAGATCATTCGAGGTTGTTAACACAAAAAAAAAAAACCCAATTGCTTTGCCATGAAGCTCCTGAAAGCAGGAGGCAAAGCAGTTTCTAGTTTGCTATGCAAAACATCTTTCCCTCACACAGGCTCCCTGGAGGAGCGATGACCTGGATTCTGCAGCACTAACAGCTGATTGGGACCAGAGGTATTGCCTCCAAGGGAGAATTTCCACCTCCGAACTTCACCGTTCTTGTACGCACTGTTAGAGCATTTAAAAATAGCAAGCGGGCAGCACGTTCCCCTCTCAGCTTGGACACCTGACTCCCACTCAATGCTGGAACGAGTTTGCAGTAAAGGGGGGGGGGGGATTCGTCTTCAGACAACAGGCATGGCTGAGATGCCAGTGAGGAGGCCAAGGTCAAGCAAAAGTGAGGGAAATCGGTTCTATCAGGAGGAGATGGAAGCTGCAATTTGCTCTCCTGCTCCCCGAGGCCACAGCCGTGCAGCCTTCTCAAGGAACGCATCATGCGGCCATCGCTTCCAGAGGCACCAGTAGTCACGTGCTTGAACTGTGCCCACGCCAAGGTGGCTGTGAAAAGCCTTGGTGCACGTGGCCCCAAGTGATGCTTAGGAAAGAGTTTTTTTTAAATATATATGTCTTTATTCGACCCAATAAATTACAAAATGCATATACCAAATGTAAGATAACGAAATATACAATTATAGCGCATAAGGGAAACGCCAAATATTCAATATAACAAGGTTTCCATCTCTCCCGAGGCCATCACAGCTTGTTGTCTGTGGGAAGGGAAATATCTCAGGCAAGTCAATTTAATACCATCAAGTTAGTCCAATCCTTCTCTCCCAAGGCCATCACAACTTATTTTTTGCGGGTAGGGAAATAACTCAGGGAAGTCAGTTTATTAACATCGATTTAGTCCAATCCGATAACCATCTCGTCTGGTCGTGTCGAGACACAAAGCTTAAAAAGGGAAACCACACAGCCTCGAAATTAGTAGAATAAGAGCCCGGTTCTGTATTTTGAATTTCCATGGCCACCTTTTTCTAAAAGGCACAAATCACAATTTTTTTATGCTCGGGAGAGAATTAAGCAGCATCTCTTTGCTAGGAGCAATCCAACCGACAGATGCGGTTCCGCTTTTCAAACCCTTCTTCCCAGTTCTGTTCCCAGATGACTAAACAAGCCTGGCCCTCTTTGTGATTTGAGGAATGGGGACGCATTCCTCCTTAGGGGAGCTTCAAGTTGCCCTGCAAGATCCACCGTCCCCAAAAACATACAACTGGCATTGTAGAAAAATTCTCATTTTATTCCGCTGCTCCAGTGGCACACGCCACAGTCACCACCTCAGACCTTGTTCTCAATAAAGGCAGGTGTGGGTAAGGAGGACGGGAAAGGAATGTCACATGAATCATCCCCACCCTTCCCTTTTATGCTGCTTGCAAGTCTTTGTAAGTATGTGGACCAGGAATTTATTTATTTAATCCATTTGTTCCCCACCTTTCTCCCCAGTGGAGACCCAAAGAGGTTTGCATCGTTCTTCAATTTACCCTCGCAGGTTAGCCTGAGAGTGTGTGACTGGCCCAAGGTCCCCCAGTAAACTTCTATGGCATGAGTGGGGATTCAAATCCGGGTCCTCCAGATACTAGTCCAACACTCTTTTCATTATCATCATCATCATCATCATCTTTAATAAACAACTACAACAATAAACATCTGAAACAAAAAACATGCAGCAATAAGAGATAAGGATCAAATCGCATCAAAACACATTGAAAAATGGGGGGGAAACTATTTTAACGTTTTAAGTATCAATCAACCATTGAAAAAGGTAAGAAGTGCTGGTTGTTGTACTACCTCTGTTGATAAAGTAAATGCGAGTACGAGATTAAAGCCAGAAATTAGGCAAAGAAGAGTTCTGTACTTGCTTTGGTTTTGATAATAGAGAACTAGTCCAACACTCTTAACCACTACACCACACCAGCTCCGGCTTTCTGAAAGAAACTGACATTCTCTTATTAAAAAAACACAAATTTAAATATTATTTGAAAGCCAAAATTCTGTCCCAGACCCTGCTCTGTTGGCAACGAATACTCTTTCTAGGAAAATATATGTCAACTTTAAGCTGGATTTGCTTCAGCAACTGCATAATGCTGAAAGCACTTATGGGTCTTCATCCATGAACTGGCATAAGACAAAAACTTCTCAAAACACCTTACACAGGATCGAACAGGCGATCTAGAACAGAGACAGGTTCCTGCTTAGTGAAACTGTCTGGAATTTTGCTGCTCCCTCACAAGGCAAAATTGCTGTTATGTGGAAAACATGAGCCAGTAGCCTGCTTCTCAGAATGGCCAGAGCTCAACAATCCAAGTCAGTAGGGACAGCCAAGAGCACCAGCCTGAACGGGCAGCATGCCATGCCACTGTGTTTTGGTGTAGTTAGTGCAAACAGGAAAATCTGAAGGTTGGCCATTTGGATTAGATATTGGGAAGTCAAACACACACTAAAATGGTGCTATTACATCAGAGGTAAACCAAGTCTAATGCCAGGGTAGAGCTCCAGCGTTAAATGCTTGATGCCACTGAAGGATATCTGTTCCATTTAACCAACACATAAAGTGAATGGAAAAGGCACAGAGAACATACATACAGAGCCAGGGCTGTACATCAGCAGGTTTAAAATGAAATGGGTTTGAAATTAAAATGGGGACAATGTATCAGTTTCCTTTGCTGGTGTTGCAATTGTTTTGTAGGGAATTATCCTTATGTCTAATCAGTATCTTTCATGTGATTGAACTGTGGCATGATCGTTTATGCATACGATGGCAATGTCTAGAAGAAGAAGAAGAAGATATTGGATTTATACCCCGCCCTTCACTACCCAAAGGAGTCTCAGAGCAGCTTACAAACTCCTTTCCCTCCCCCTCCCCACAACAGACACCCTGTGAGGTAGGTGGGGCTGAGAGAACTCTGACTGCTCTTTTTCAAGAACAGCCCTTATCAGAACTATGGCTTGCCCAAGGTCATCCAGCCAGGTGCAAGTGGAGGAGTGGGGAATCAAACCCGGTTCTCCCAGATTAGAGTCCGCACACAAACACTACACCAAACTGGCTCTAGGTCAGTTCATATTACACTTTTTTTAAATTAATTCTTGAAAGTGAGCTGCCCACCTAAACATCCGTAGAAGGACAGAAAATGCATCTGCTAGTCATAAAATTGCTTGCCATGAAGTCCACAGAGACCAGCACTGCAGAGAGTCACAAGGAAGCAACCCACACGTGAAAATACATTTGCCTTCTACAACTCTTCTTTTTTTATTTTAGAAAAACAGTCGGAGTACAGAAAAGGTAAAAAAGAAAAAAAGGGGTAAACAACATCATTACGTTTGTCAAAGACAATCATGTAGTACATAATGTATAGGACAGAAAATATTTTCCCTTTCATTCCCTTCATTATAATTTTTAAGACATCTATGAAACATAATAGTTCTTATTTCTATTGGGGTACAATTGTAGTCATCATTTAAGTTTTAAGTTTCAAACTTCATAACTAATCTATTTTGACTGCAACACTGGTTTCGTCATTACTATGTATTTGATATAACATATGTTCACCACTTCTACATATTCATTAGAACCATTAATAGAGAAGTAGTATATCACGATGTAAAAGAAAGACTATTATATATCTCATATAGAGAACCCATTTGTATTTGAGACATTACATTTGAAACAGATTTTAATTCTACTGTTTCATTACCATAAATTCGTATATGATATTTTCTCACTTTAAGTTTGTCTCTTGCTAGCATAAGCCACATAATATTCCATCTCTCCTCAAATTTCGTAATAGACCTGCTTCTCAAATAGGTTGTCAATTTTGCCATTACTGCAAATTCAGCAAGTTTATTTTCCCATTCTTCTAAATGTGGGCAGACATCTAGTTTCCATTTTTGCTGTGTAAATAGTTCTAGCTGCTGCCACCATGTATTTAAATATCTCTTCTAAAATCTTTGGTCATTTGTTAGGCAGAACACCTAATAGCATGCTCTTGGCTGCATTCTACATCTCCTGGGAACACTGGGAAAAGGAGGCACCAATAAAGGCTAATGTAAAATTTTAATCAGAAAACCGTCAATCATTTTCTTCTTCTGGAAGCGACAGCTGAGTGTGCCTATAAAATTAAATTAGTACTGCTAACAGGGTGGGCCTACGGTGTCAGAGACTAGAGGCTTTCCCTCCTTTCCCTTTCTCTGGGTTAGGAGAGGGTCACAGTAGATACCAGCACTGCACATACAGTCCTGCTGAGGTCTGACGGCAGAGCACACGCTTTGCATGCAGAAGACCCTACTTCAATCCCCTGCATCTCCACAAGAATCTCATGTGGCAGGAGCCCTGACCTGGATAGCCCAGGCAAGCCTGATCTTGGAAGCTAAAGCAAGGTCAACTCTGGCAAGTACTTGGATAGAAAAACCTCCAGAGAATACCAGAGGTGGGAGGCGAGGGCAGGCTTTATTCAGCCACCTCTCTGGGTCACCATGACTTCCAGGTCCAGCTCTCCGGACATTTTCAAGGCTTGCAAGATTGAGGCGCCTAAGAGAAGGGACTGGACTTCTAAAAACCAGGAAAGCAAATGGAGGTGACTGTCTGGAACCACTTTACCTCTGGGTTGCACATTATGTCAATGCAACTCCCTCAGTAAGGAAGAGGACAATTTGGCAGATGGGATGAAGATGGGTTCAAATCAGCTGTGAACAGCCCCCCCCCCACTTCCTCCTCCCTGTACAACAGGACTAGGATACTTACTGATTTATTGCACTTGTTTCTTGGGACAGTGAGCAGGTCTTGCAACTAAAAACCTATCACGTCCCACAGAACAGTCTATGTAAGTAAAAGTTGATCCCAATGGCGAGAGGGGACAGGTGACCAGATCAAGTTTCGTGGGCCTCAACCACCCACATTGATGTTAGGCTACTGAACTAGCTCAGCCAGCCCCTGAATACCTTCCTTGCTGGGCCTAAAAATAGTTATTTAAAGTATTTACCTCTTGCCTCCCTATAAAACTAAATTTGAGGTGACTTGCAATTTAAACAATAGAACAACACAGTAAACCAACAACACTTCTAAAATAGTTATGATTACAACAGCACTAAGACACTGAAGATAAAACAGGGTTTGTTCTTAAACAGTCTAAAAGCGGTATTAAAAGTGCCTCTAAAACCTCACTCCAAACACACTAACAAGACAAATCGGCAGGTTGTTTAGACTGACTGAGAGGATTAAAAACATCTTTGCCTGGCACGTAAACATTTTGTTTTGGGACAATAAGCCTCTGTGGGGAAGGAATTTCAAAGCACAGAGGTGTCACTACCGAGGAGGCCCTATCGCTGGTGCTCACCCGCCTAGCAACCAGTACTTCTGAAGAGAACTCATCCTCCAGAAGAGAAGAAGAGATTGGATTTATACCCCGCCCTTCACTACCCAAAGATATCTCAGAGCGGCTTACAAACTCCTTTCCCTTCCCCTCCCCACAACAGACACCCTGTGAGGTAGGTGGGGCTGAGAGAGCTCTGACAGAAACTGCTCTTTTTCAAGAACAGCTCTTATCAGAGCTACGGCTTGGCCAAGGTCATCCGCCAGGTGCAAGTGGAGGAGTGGGGAATCAAACCCGGTTCTCCCAGATTAGAGTCCGCACACTTAACCACTACACTAAACTGGCTCTCTCCAGGCAGGGGGCTGCTTACAGGCACCAATTTGATCCAAGATATTGTTAATGTCATCTACAGAAAAGAGGTCTGCGGGACTGCAGCTCTTTCCTCTCTATATGCACATGGGTTATGGATTGGGGCCTTTTACTTATCACTACTTCATCTCCAGACTTCAATCTAAGTTTCTCAGTAGCTATTGTCTTCTTTTAGGCTCCTTTGTGAGGATGAATGGCATCTCTTCTCAACCCCGAAGCTCTGCAATAATGAGGTGGTCTTTCAAACAAAATAGCAAAATAGCAACGTTTTTCAATGGACAATGATTACTACATACTGTACCGTTTTGCCCTTAAAAATCCAACTTCAGGGTTTTAAGTTTCTTAAGACAAATAAATGACAGCAAAGATTATATATTTCAAAGGGTAATGGGCAAAATCCAAAGGGGTTGGTCAGTCATTCTCCTGACTCTCCTACTACAAGTTTCTCTTGCAGAGGATGCCCCTATAAGACACCCCCCCCCCACTACTCAATATGAAAACCAGCTTGGGGTTGGAATTAGGGATGAAAGCCATGAAATGTCTGCGAAAATGGCACACGACCACCAGTGGAATTTCTCCTTCAGAAAACACATACCTCTTCCCTAAACTTACAGCTTCTAGAAGAAAAACTAAGAGGCAGCAGAATGGGTGATTCATTTCTGGATTGCAGTCTACACGTGCAGTTCTAAAAGTGCTTAAAGATCAACAGGATCAAGCTGGGGGGGGAGAGTACGTTTCAGTTGTCCGTGGCAGGAAGATTTAAGCAGTATTTTGCTGCGTGTCTGCCGCCAAAGGCTGAACTGAAATCCTCAGGGAAAGTTACACTGTAGGCAGGGCTAACTGGAACACTTAGAAACAGAACATCTGTTAAGGAGTAGTTCTCTTTGCACCAAGAAAAAGAAAAGATCACTAAACAACATTCTGTGCTCAGAGAGCATTCACTTTGCTATAGGCACAAAGAAGTAAAAGGACCTGTAGACGAGCTTCACCACCAACACGGGAGCAATTTTACAGTAACTATCCAACAGGGCAGATCCAAACGAGTGCCTCAGTTTTTTTAACACTGCTAAGACCTGAGCCATATAACCGGAATCTTGAGAATATTCCCGAACAATGAGAGGAAGAGGAAGAGGATCAAGGATGGTTCAGATTTTTCCAACCAAAATGCAAGGGTACGGTGGCTGTGTCCTGACCCGGATGGCCCAGGCTAGCCCAATCTCATCCGATTTCAAAAACTAAGCAGGGTCAGCCCTGGTTAGGACTTGGATGGGAGACCACCAAGGAAGTCCAGGGTGGCTACACAGGCAACTGCAGACCACCTCTATTCGTCTCTTGCCATGACAACCGTATCAGGTTGCCTTAAGTCAGCTGGGACTTGAAGGCTCTTTCCACCATGATGGTGGCTCTACATCTGATCAAACCAATGGAATCAGAACATATTAAATGTAGGGCTCAGCAAATGGTGGTTTCTATATCAAGTAGGGCCTACTGGGAAGAACCCCCTGGTTGCCCAGTTAGAAACCATAAGATGTGGAGGAAGTTGCATCCGGACAACAGAATTTGCTGACCACCCACTTTTAAGAAGTAACGGCCTGACAACCCTCCCACCTTCCCTTTTCAAAGTGGTCCTCACAGAACATAGGAACATAAGGACAGCCTGTTGGATCGTACACACTGGTCTATTTGGTCCAGCATTTCATTTAACCCAGCAGCAGCTGACCGGTGGCCCTAAAACGGCCAAACACACAGGGCACATAGGCCAAGGCCTTCCCCCTGATGCTGCCTTCTGGCACTGGGTTTCAGAGGTTTGCTGCCTCTGTATATGGAGACGCCCTTTAAATCCTGAAAAGGGCATCAATATACCTCTTGGTCAACTGTTCCACAGTTTTGCTTTTGTAATTTCTTAGTTCTGATAGGCAAACTGAGTAGAACATATATCCCTGCTGATAAAATATCAACCAAAAAACGGTACATGTCTAGGAATGAAGCACAACACTGTTCTGGATATTTTCCGTACAAAGCACTGCCAAGCATATGTAATGGTAGCAGCCCAGAGCTCTCTATGCAATAAAGGGTATCCACCTAGCCATTTTTCCCCCAAACGTTACAGCATCTACAACCCATCCAAGCACAGAAACCCTCCACATAGAAATTATTTAGGTAGCCTTCACATGGAAGGTTTAAATTCGCAAAAGAAGAAAATTGGACAATGGTAGAACACAAGGACAAGGAATCTGCAAGCACAGCCAAGCGTCAGAATTCTTAAAAGCAGGTGCTACGTCCTTCAATGAAAAGATTTTAAAGACTGACATGTAAACAGATCTGGAACTATTGCAGCTAGTTCATATTGCCTCCAATTTCCAAAGCTGGAAGATCTCTTTTCCAGAACATCCAAGAATCATTTAAGGCTATTTGAAAGACATGCAATGTTCAGTTACTGGATGAAACAAAGGAAATATTTAGGCCTCGCATCAAGGCTTCCTTTAAAAAAAAAAAAGGCAGCACGGTGGAAAAGGAAAAAGCTTTGGCACCATCCCACAGGGTGGGAATTTTGGAAGTTTCTTGCTTAAATACCAAAAGACAAGACAATAGGAAGGAAAGGAATGCTCATAAATGCATGTTCTCAGTAGAAGACTATGACATCAAGCAATAAAAATCTACTGTACAAGAGTCATATAATGGGGTATTTAATAAATACAAATAAAGTGACATAACAACAAGACCATCCAGAAAAACAAAACTAATCTTGTAAGATCCAAAGTTAACCTCGGGTGACTGGTACAATAAACTGACAAAAGACAGGTTATTACAAGAGATTTTCAAACAGAAGTTCAACAGTCCAATTGCTGTAAATTTACACAACTTCATGGGAGGTCAGGCCAGCTAGCCCATTCCAGGCTAGCCCGATCTCGTCAGAACTTGGGAGCGAAGCAGGGTCGGCCCTGGTGGTCGGTATTTGGATGGGAGATCACCAAGGGAAGCTCAGGGTCGCTATGCAGAGGCAGACAATGGCAAACCACCTCTGTGAATCTCTTGCCTTGGAAGCCCTACGGGGTCGCTATGAGTCGGCTGCAACTTGATGGCACTTTCCTCCACCACCAGGCCTACGCTTAGTCCACTGGATAAGTTACAAGCAAGACATATACGAGCTTACTAGAAAGAGAACTCCCAAGTCTGCCACACTTGCCAGGCGTTGTAAAATAAAATGGAATATTCCAAAGCAGGCCTGGGGTAGGGCTCCAAATGAAGCAGGAATCTTGGGCCTGGGCCCTGCTAACTCCACCTTGTTCCACTAGCGCAGCCAAGACTTGTGTGGGGCTTCTCCCGTCAACTTCTATTCTGAGAAATGAGACACTGCACACCAGTGGAGAGACATCCATGCTCACGCATACACACACACCGTTTACTGAAGAGACAAGAAGGAAAACAGATGAATAACTTCTGTTCTTAACACTTTCTTCTAAATAAGAATAGTTTCTCTCCTGGTGGAAGAAGAAGAGATTAGATTTATATCCCCCGCCCTTCACTCCGAGTCTCAGAGCGGCTTACAAATTCCTTTTCCCTTCCCCTCCCCACAACAGACACCCTGTGAGGTAGGTGGGGCTGAGAGAGCTCTGACAGAAACTGCTCTTTTTCAAGGACAGCACTGACAGAACTATGGCTTGCCCAAGGTCACACCAGCAGCTGCAAGTGAAGGAGTGGGGAATCAAACCCGGTTCTCCCAGATTAGAGTCTGCGCACTTAACCACTACACCATTTATCCCATCCTTCCCACTCTCATGCTTATTCGTGGGTGGAAAGTGTTCAAGTAGTAGACTAACAGCCACACACAGAGTCACAGAAGGTTTCAATGTACAACATAAACTTATAAATACAATCAGGCGGGGGTATGCTTCTTACATAGGAAAGAGCTACAGAAATTGCCACTAGCAGCTTAGAACATGACAGTTACTTCTCCATCTCAAGTTTTCTTGCCAATTCCTGCACCATATATCTCTGTCAGTAATTTGCAGCTTACCAATACGTCTCGCCAGCTAAATGATCACTCACAGGCCATTCTTACCAGAGCTGACCAAACCCAGTAGTTATGCACAAGCCTGAACTCTACATCTTACCCCGAAGAGCAGTACTGATTTAAAAATCTAAATTTTGTATAATTGTGTTATTTATTGCTGTAAGCCGCCCAGAGCCCATTCGCAGGAAGGGCGGGATATAAATTGAAATAATAAATAAATTAAAAATAATGATTAAACCAAAAATAATGCATGTGAAACCACATAAAAGCACTAATATCAACTCTAATTATTTCAGCTGCTCACCAGCAAGTGCCAACCTCCCATCCCAGTCTTATCCAAGACTTAGACTACACAGACAACAGGTCTCTCTGACTGGTACGTTTTCAACCTGCTCTTTCCTTCAAGGAGCTTAGAGCAGTATATGCAGTTCTCGCTTGTTACATTTAAATGTCCCAACCATCCTGTGAAGATAAGACTGGGCTACATAAAGGAGACTGGGCCAAAGTCACCCAGCAACATGCATGGCTAAAGCAGGGATTCTTTTCTCACACCCAAGTCAGACATTTACTAGGGAATGGCTTCCGTGCAATTCCCCTTCTACACTATGAGTTTGTACAGTATGCAAACTTTACCACGTGGTTAAAAGTTTACACAGAATGGCCCCGCCTTAACCAGGCATGAAAATGCTCCTTTCTTCCACAGAGCATGTGGTCTGTTTTTGTCACTCAAAGTTACATTTTGGCTGTAATAATTTCTCACACAGCTTTTGGAGACCTCAAAAAATCCCACCGTTACTTCAGTGACATTTCACAACAATTGCTCTTTTCCCCAGGATTCCTGCAAGGCACCCAATACCATTCATAAAGCTACCTAAAAGTTAAAAAATAATAATAATTATGAGCTGAATTACATTACAAAGATTAATCCATGATGTGGCGAAATGGGCCTGCTCTGGCCTGCAGGTCCCGTTCCACCCCGGGCTCAAACGTTTTGTCAACACCTTGAGAGGCTTTTCTTTCTCTCTCGGGTAGCCCACCGCCACTGCCTGACCTTTGTAGAAATTGCCTGTTGGGAAGGTCAGGACTCCATGCTTCTCTTCCAAGTTCTGAGGCCTTGCCTCTGTGTCACCCGCTGCCCAGCACCTGGTCACCATGGTGACAGTTTACTGCCTTGTGCGCCCCTGGAGTAATAGCCCTGACCATCTTCTGAAAGTAAGCCTGATGATTGAAGAGCCGCCACTGGGGCATCTACAGCTGGAATCTGCAAAACATCTGAAGCAGAGGAAGTTACTGGATACAGTCTCTGAAGAAGACTAGGTATGGTCTTGCTAGAAAATGGCTTTGACCATTCAGCTTTAACTTTGCGCATATAAAAACCTGGAAAGGGAAAGGCCCTTTCTGAAAGGGCATCTGGGGGAAAGAATTCATCTGTAATCTCAGACCCCTCATATAACTCTTGATCCTCAGGGCGTTTATTCCCTGCTCTTTGTAAATTCTGAATTTTAAGAGCTGAGACTGTTTTGGACAGTAAGTAGTGGAGGTCCTCAGTCTTAAAAAAACGACAGGACTGTTCAGAGGGAACAGGAATCTGTTCCTCTTCCTCTGCATTAGAGCTGAACTCTCCCTCCTCTCTGTCGTTGGAGGCATTAGAAATTTTCTCTCCCTCCCCCTGTTGAGGGCATGGAGGACCCTTTTTGGCAGCTTTGGTGGGCCAAGCTTTCTTCCCTCTATTTGGGGAAGGAGAAGGGGAAGATGACGGAGAGCTTGAACGACTGGGGCACCCTCCGGAGTTACAAAAACGGCTATTTCTTGCCTCATAGCCCTTCTAAAATAGGACATGACTCTAGGGGACAGAGGAGCTGACCCGGGGTCGCCAACGTTACCGCGATGAGAGTTTTCATCTTCTTCTTCTCTGTCATTCCCCTGGGCAGCCTCAGCCTGTTTGCTCGCTGCTGGGTCGGACCCGCTAAGACATACAGTCTCGGGTCGCTCCCTGTCCCCTAGAGTCATGTCCTATTTATCGGGCTCTGTCGCTCATCATCCTCCGACAAAATGGCCGCCACCATATTTGCTGACTCCTGGAGCGTGTGGGAGCTTTTGGCGCGCTTTGCCGCGTTGTGGGTTCCTGCGGTCCCATCTGCAGCCCTTTTTTGATCTGCGCGCTCTTGTCGCCTCTCCTCTCTCTCCATTTCTCCCGAAGAGAGAAAGCCATCGGTGTCTCCCCTGCGCGCCATTGCCGCTTTTGGGGGAGGAGTCTCACAGAAGGATTGCGAAAGGTAAGGAGGAGAGAGAATAGGCTTTTTTTTAAGGTAGAGAAATGAAGAGAATAGAAGTTAGAAACAGGAAAAAGAAGATGAGGGAGGATTTTGAAGAAAATAGAAGAAGCAAAAGTGAAAGTGTAGGCAAAGCCTAATTTTTGCTGCTCTCCCTATTGAGGCAGGAAGAAAACTGAGCTGAGGGTGACTCCCACCACAGGAAACAGGAAACAGTTTGACGTTCCTGCCTCCCTAAGAGATGTTTGGGAATCACCCACAAGATGGCCTCCACCTCAGAGGGAGAAAAGAACTTTTAAAACTGAGTGAAGTTTTTGCTCATTTCAAACCTCCAAAGAAAAAATGTGTTTCTTCACACATGAATATCCTAGTTGATCTCTGGTAAGGTGGACAACAACTGACCGAAGTGGAGATGGACACTGAAATAGGGGGTTGGGTGGGAGTGGAGCACTTTGAACTCCGGCAAACTGAGCTTAGATGAATTAGGAAGCATCCCTGGCTAAACTAAGAAGAGGCAAAGCTACCAATCTTATCCCTAAAAGGTAGCCAGAGAATCCAGGCAGACAATGTGTAGCGTGTCTTGCGACTGACCCTTGGACCACAGCCAGGGAAGACTGATTAGAGTGTTGGTGACATCACAGCTTCCACGGAGAGAGGAGAAGAGAGCAAGCAGACAGCAATACCCAAGCCTGTAGCTGGGGAGGGGAAAGCAGGTCCTTGTTTTCTGCCAAGAATTTGCCCCCAGTTCCACCCTTTCCTCTCCAAGATAAATATAGAAGTACTGAGAAGTCACTTCTTGACAGACTGACTCCAGTAGCAAAGGAAAAGCAGCAAGAGGTCCAACGCTTTTGCTCATTCTGAAAAGGGCCCTGCCATTTTCACTTTGGCCTCTTAACGTGTTTATCAGACTGGAGCGGTGGCAGCGGGGGCTGAGGGGGGGGAAGAGCTTTAAGGCAGAGAACAGACTGAACTCTTCTATATATACAGTTACCAGATTTCGGACCACGCAGTTTTATTGGAAAAGGGCTGCCTCACCACCTACTGTGATGGAATGGAAAGGGGGAGGTGTCGGCTCAGCTACTGAGACAGCTGTTGAAAGTCTGCTTTCTCTCCATATCCCAGGCAAAATGCAATTAACACAGCCACCACGCTGAGTCATAAAAGAGACCATGGCTACAGATGCCAACTTCAGGTTGGGAAATTCCTGGGGATCTGGAGGTGGAATCTGGGCAGGGTGACGTATAGTGCCATCCAGTCCACCATCGACAGCAGCCATTTGCTCCAGGGGAACTGCCCGGAGATGAGTTGTAATTCCAGACGGATCTTCAGGCCCCACTTGGCAATCCTGTCAACCAAAAGGAAAGTTGCATATCCCAGCCGCCACTGCTTCCGGAAGGGTCGTTCCGCCCACACTACCTTCCTTGACTGTCTTTAGGAGAGACCTGCCTCAGGAGACGTCAGGCTTGTAATTCAGTGGTGGGTGACTATATACAGAGGGCTAGGGCTCTTTCTGCCAGAGCACTCTTGTTTGGAATCTCTTGTCCTTTGGTCAAGAAGAAATGCAGAAGAGAAGTGTTGGGGGGGTTTTATGTCTTGTTTTGTTTTTAAATAAAGTCTGGCTCACTTCTGGGCCTTCCTTCAGGAAAATGGTTGAGATGTTCCTATTTTGGGAGGCTGAGTGCGTTTCTGAAAGTGGGTTTTTGGCATGAGATCTGTAGGCCTTTGGTGGCTATTTGTAGCACTTTACTGCTTTATGTAACTGAATATTCAAAGTTGCATTTTAATTGACTGCAGGACGCCAAGAGATCAGTTAGGTGGGTAAGGTATAAGTTTTAGAAATAATGTGTATCAACCTGTAACATCTAATTGCAGAATCATTGGCACAGCTGGCCTCCATTCATGAGCAACTTTAATGTGCACCCTACATGCAGGTAAATTTTCTTTATGAACACAGAAAATGGTAACATGTTTTCAGCTACAGAACAGAATGCATTACTAAAAACCAGGTTTTCCCATAACCCTTCAAAAAAACAGAATGGAAACTTTTATGTATTTAAAACCTTTGTATGCTGCCTTTCCACCCAACTTAGAGTCCCGAAGGCAGTGATCAAAACAGTGTTAAAATACAGATAAGTATGTATAAAATACTAAAAATATGTAATTATAACCAAAAAAATCTTATTTAGCTGCTGGATTTTAAGGGGTTTTTCCCCCTCCTTGTTCATCTTTCTGTTTTTTTTAAAGAAATTTTAAAAATTATATAAAACATATGAACACAAATACAGAGAGTGACAAACAAACTTTGACACGACTTTATATTTTTTGTTCAAAACTGAACTCTCAACAAGTGTTTCGCATTAAGACAGCTATGCTCTGGTTACAATACAAAGCTTTCCTCTTTTTTTGGTATTTTTTCATGATTTTTAATATGTGTATCTCTCCCTGAGTGTGTGTGTGTGTGTGTGTGCACTTGGAAGTCATGGCGACCTCTGGTGACTGACCCCTACTGGCAGCCTGGAGGATATTCAGAGAGGTGGCTGAACAAAGCCTGCCCCTGCCTCCCGCCTCTGCTATTTCAAGGAGGTCTCCCTTCCAAGTACTTGTCAGAGTCAACCCTGCTTAGCTTCCAAGTTCTGACGAGATCAGGCTTGACTGGGCTATCCAGGTCAGGGCAAAGCTTTCATCTCTTTTTTGCCATCAAGTTGCAGCCGACTTACGGCGACCTCATAGTGTTTTCAAGGCAAGAGACATTCAGAGGTGGTTTGCCATTGCCTGTCTCTGCACAGCTGTCCTGGACTTTCTTGGTGGTCTCCCCTCCAAGTACTAACCAAGCCCAATCCTGGCTGGCTTCCGAGATCTGATAAGACTGGGGCTAGCTTTGGCTATTCCAATTCTAAACACGTTTTAAATCACAGCGCTCATGGGATTTCAGCTTTTAGATATTAAATACAATATGTTCTTTCCCCCCAGGATCTATAATTCAATACCATTCATCTTACAGATGGATACATCTTAGAATGACAGCTCGCGCTATCTTTTCTGACACTGTCTCAAGGACAGTTCAGACATTTTAATGCACAGCTTCACCAGCGCATCACTCATGCTTTTAAATCTCTGCCCTTACACTAACAAGCAAAACTGGGAGCTTTCTTGTCCTGCATTTTAAGTGCGGCTGCTCTGCATTAGTGCACCTGAAATTTCTTCAGATACGATAATGCAGTAGGGCAGCCAAGAGACTGACTGAGCTGTGGACACAAAGCACACATTTCAAATCCTGCTGGAGCTGCAAATCTCTCAGCCCCTCCCATCTGTAACATCAGGATAAGACTGACCTATTCCTGCAGAGACCCTTTAAGGCAGTGGTGGCGAACCTATGGCACGGGTGCCAGAGGTGGCACTCAGAGCCCTCTCTGTGGGCACGTGTGTCATCGCCCCAGCCAGGCCCAGACCATCATTAAAGTGTCGAATTCTCTGCCAAATAATTTTAAGTAAATGAAAGCATTTGGTATTGCTTTTTTACATTATTTGGATCATATTAAGTTAATGTATGAGTTTTTTTTTCTAAAGTAAAACCTCAGTATTCAGGTTAAATTGCCGTGTTGGCACTTAGCAATAAATAAGTGGGTTTTGGGTCGCAGTTTGGGCACTCTGTCCCTAAAAGGTTCGCCATCACTGCTTTAAGGAATACTGAGCTAATGAGTATTCTAAAAATCACTGTATAAATGTCGAGTGCAACTGCTGCTACTAGCACAATGCCTGTTGTTACGACAGGCCAGGTGTGCCGGGAGTGAGGCCTATACATTGTGAAGATGCGGGGCAATGCACCTGCAGTGACTGGCAGTCTCCGTATTTTGTCCCACGGAACAAGAATCAAACTGTACAACTACCTGCATAATCCCAGATTTCATATAAACACAGATGTGCGCGCACACCCTAATTATATACACTTCCTACTGCTATGCTGTTGTTAGAAGCAGTTTTAATGCACAGCCTCAGGAGGAAGCAGGAAAGTCAGACTCTGCTGGCACATCGCCAGCCAGCTTTTAAACTATGCAAGTTGAGAGGGGCTGCCCAAAAGTTGGGGTTTGTGTGTGATGGAATAAGCAATTGGAATTCCCTGTCCAGCAGAATGAGACTGCTGACCTCCAGGGTTTGAGGCACTGTTGGGGTGGCCAAACTGTGGCTCAGGAGACACATGCGGCTCTTTCACACATATTGCGCGGCTCCCGCTACAGTGGCTGGGGAAGCAAAGGGGAGGCATGCCTCCCCAACTGGTCTTCCCTCCCCCAGCCAATGTGGAGACAGAGAGCAACTTGAACTTTAAATGTATTCTCAAAGTGCCCCACCACCAGACGGCTTGGAGAAGACATTTGTCTCTTTAAATCCCTTCTCCAAGCCAAGCTAGCTGTCGTGGGGGCGGGGGACTTGGAAGACACATCTCTCCTATATTATAAAAGGGTTTTGGGTGCCAGAATTCTAAAATGCGCCCCGTTAGTGTATGGGCGGAAAACTTGCCACTCAGAAGACGGCTGCGATGACTGGCTCCCTCACCGAACCTGGCCTGCCATTGGCTGGGTGGCTGGAAGGGGAGGGAGCCAGTCATCGCAGCAGCCAGCGTCTTCTGAGCGCCAATTCTTTCCACCCTACACTAACTGCAGGACGGTGAACAGAGCCGGTAGGTCCGCCGGGTCCCCCACCGCCCACCTCAGGCCGCCGAACGGGGCCGTCAGGTCCCCCCCGCGACCAACTCAGGCCACCGAAAGCGGGGGCCCCCTGCAAGCACCTCAGGCCGCCGAACGGGGCCGTTAGGTCCCCCCCCCACGCGACCAACTCAGGCCGCCGAACTGGGCCATCAGGCCCCGTCCG
>NW_015164206.1:73096-160153 GCF_001447785.1 Gekko japonicus
GCTCACTAGTCTCCCTTATAAATAAAAGTCGAAAGGTAGTGGCACTTCTCTAGAACATTCCACACGCTCCAAAATCAGTACGCTCTCTAAGCTGTCATTCAGAGGGTCTCCCTATCCACTGGCTGCTTTGCCTGAGTCCTGCCTCCAACATTCTAAACAGTTTGCTAATCCTCTCTCCCTCATAGCCAGTCAGAACACAGAGGTTATTTGCATATGCAGCCTCATTGGCCTCTGCCTCGGAACACAGAGGTCGTTTGCATATGCGACTTGATTGGCTTTTGCCTCTAACATTCTAAACAGTTTTGCTCTTCTGAGGTAAAATGTGTCCAATCTCCTGGTGAGGGCTGGTGATCACTCAGAAGTACAACTGCTTTCCGGATGGCAGAGATCAGTTCCCCTGGAGAAAATGGTGGGCTCTGTATCCTTATATGCTGCTGAGGTGGCCCCCGTATGATAGCTAATGTGACGTAGCAGTCAGGGCTTCAGAGCACGGGAGAAGCTGCAGGTGTGTGGGGGGTGGAAAGCTGAAGAGTGAGGGAGAAATAAAGATAGGTTGATGATTGGCTGGGAAGGAGATAGGGTTGCCAACTCCAGGTGGGAAATTCCTGGAGATGTGAGGGATGGAGCCTGGAGAGGGTGAGGTTTCAGGAGGCGTGGGACCTCGGACAGGTACAAAGCCATAGACTCCACCCTCCAAACCAACTATTCCCTTCTGGGGAACCATCGTTGCCAATCTCCAGGTGAGGGCTGGAGATCACTCAAAATTACAACTGTTCTTTAAGTTGCAGAGATCAGTTCCTCTGGAGAAAATGGTGGATTCAGTGTCATTATACCCTGCTGAGGTCGCCACAGCAAATTGACACTGAGTGTCCAAGGCCGGGGCACCCGCCCAGAGCCTCTTTCTAGAAGCCGTCATATTTATTTCCACAACGAGCCTTTTTCCTAGTTTAACATTAAAGTTGCTTTCTTTCCACCTCTCCCTCCCGCCTCCATCTATTTGCTTTCTTTCTACTTTCTTTCTTTCCACCTTTCTTTATCTCTCTCTCTTTCTCCCCTCCCTTCCCATCTAAAGTTATCAATTTAATATTAATAAAAGCAAATTTGCATATTTTCCAATAAAAAATGTGTGTAAAATTTGTTCATGTCTTGTGGCTCTCAAACATCTGATGTTTATTCTATGTGGCTCTTACGTTAAGCAACCACCCCTGCTCTAAACAGTCTAGCACAGTTGCCTGGACGGCTGTGATTCAGAGGTCAGTGAGCAGTTAACGGCTACTGCTGCTGTTCATCTAACCCCAAACTTATAAGAGGTATAATGCAGAAGCTGTCTGTCCAATTGTTCTTATTTAAAAATGCTTAACCGCTCTCAGTGCTCTTTGACTTCTAGAGCATGCTCAGCTCTCACCAGGGCATTTGGAGAGACAGGAGTCTTTGCCTTTGTTCATTCACAGCCATTTGTTCTAAACACCTGGGGAACCCATCAAGTGGTGCCCGAGCAGCCCTGTTTTGCTGCCCTGCCTACTCAGCTGATAGGTTTGCTATTTAGAGGAAACGGCTGTTCAAAATCCAGCCGTGTACAAAAACTCACTTCGATTGCAAACCGGCACACAAGTGTTTCTATGGCAATCAAAACGTCAAACAATGGGACTACAGAATTGCTTTGCATTTTACTTGGAGGCTACAAGTTGAAATAACTGGTGCATTTCAAGACAGCATGGGACTGCTTCATCCAAAAACAACGACAAAGGTTAAAGCGGCAAAGTGAAAAAAAACATCTAGAGAGAGGGGGATAGGAATCGAGGCCTCATCTATAGGACTGAGTCACAGTGATCTTTCAGCCTAAGAGAGGGCAGGTACTTGAACTGCTTTTTCCTACAACGTATTATGACAGCGTCCTTAAAGCGTACAAGAAGGGATATGATGCAGTAAAGGAAGGTAAATTAGTCAAGAGAAGACTTGCCATAGAAATTCCCAGCTCTTGCCCAACATCCACCTGATCTATCCATTCTGAAAGAAATTAAGGCAAAAGAAGTCAGCTGAACAAAGCTCTGAAGAAAAGCTGGCCAAAGAGGGGTAGGACAAGGCACAATGTGACTTTGGCAAGACTGTCTCACACAGGAAAACCCAAACCATCTGCAGCATTATGTGTCTCCAAGGGGGTGAAGTTAAGCCACAGACTTCCTAAAGATAGCCTGATGATTGTATGTTTGCTGGAAAGCAAAGGAAGAAAAACTGCCTAGGCAGGCTAACAGCAGCCAAGGACCGAGCCACTGCGACTACATCAGCTTCTGACAGCAAAGCATTCCAGCTCTCCAAAACATATAACCATCCAGGTGCTTTGGCTCTTCCACTTCCTGCCCTGTACATGAATATAGATTCAGGCGGGTAGACGTGTCGGTCTGAAGGAGCAGAACCAGCTTTGAGTCCGGGGGCACCTTTAAGACCAACAAAGTTTTATTCAAGGTATTAAGCTTTCGTGTGCATGCATGAAAGCTTATACCTTGAATAAAACTTTGTTGGTTTTAATGGTGACACCGAACTCAAACTTTGTTCTGCTCCGTACATGGTTTGCCTTCCCCATTACCCCCTTTTCTCTGCTGTGCACAAGTTATCAGATGAGGAGATTTCTGCAGACCATGAGATGGTGGACAGCAGAGGTGTGCCTCTGCAGCGCCAGAGAATTCTCCGTACCACCACTCTTGGGGGAGGGGGGCCACGCACACACAAACAAAATTATCGATTAACAGGCCGCCATCACTGGCTCTGGAGCTGCGGTGGCTCAAGTGGTTAAGACGCTGAACTGCAGGCTGTGGAAGGTCAGTAGTTCAGCAGTTCGAGACCCGGGTGCCGCATGATGGAGTGAGCTCCCATCTCTAGTTCCAGCTCCTGCCAACCTAGCAGTTCGAAAGCAAGAAATTGCAAGTAGATAAATAGGTACCGCTTCGGTGGGAAGGTAACAGCGTTCCGTGCGCCTTGGGGTTTAGTCATGCCGGCCACATGACCACGGAAACATCTTCGGACAGCGCTGGCTCTTCGGCTTTGAAACGGAGATGAGCACCGCAACCCTAGAGTCGGATTCGACTGGCATTCGAGCAAGGCTCAGTCCAGACATCACAACAACAACAACTGCATGCCATCGTGTAGCAAATGACCCCCGGAGACCCCAGGAGCCCGGGGTGTTTACGACAAGAGATGTGCAGAGGTGGTTTGCCATTGCCTTCCTCCATGCAGCAACCCGTGTCTTCCTTGGTGGCCACCCATCCAAACATTAACTGTGGCCGACCCTGCTTAGCTCCCATTATCCAGAACATGAACCCTGCTTTGGATTCCAAATCCACAGCAGGCAAACCATGACTTAGTCACTGGTCTGCTTTTGTTTCTCATTGTCTCAGCACTTGGCTTCACATCTCCTCCCCTGTCTTCAAGGTTCAACAGGCTTAGGAGACAGAGGGAGAGCTGTAACTTATGAGCTGTTCGAACTGCCAAGATGTCAACCCAAACTTAGCACACGCTGGAATGAGGGAATGCAGGATGCTCTGCTTAACATACATGAGGTAAATCACACACTTGCTGGAAACCAGGCTATAAAACCCTCTGGTTATAGGCAGCGTGGAGAAGGTTCCCTGTTTATGGAGACAAATAGGAAGAACCGCCAGTCACCATTTGCCCACCTGCCAGGAAGAGGCAAAACAGATGGCTCTTGGATATCCCAGACTACGGCCATAAAACCAAGGATGTGTGCCTCGTTATGATTAGGTAAAGGGGAATGGCGGGAAGCATGGAGACTCAGCCCCATTTCAGGTTAGGTCACAGAGAAACCCTCCAGCTGGCCAGAAAAGAGTTTAAAAGTTTAGCAAACCCCGGGAGAGGCATACAAGCCAAGAACAGTGAATAGAGAGAAACTGAGTGAAGCCCGCATTGACTAACCTCCATTCCAACATTCCAAGTGTCCATTCCTCTGAAAGGAAGGGGAAGGTAAAACCAGCGACTTGTAGAACTTAGCTAGGCCTCAAGTTTTTGACTCTTTTCTTCGTTTCTGTAACACTTGCGTGGTTATTCTGACACTATTTTCCTGTGCATCTGTGCTCCTAAGTCAACAGAGATCTATGTCAGTGAATATGGATCTTCCTCTTTACAGATTCTCAAACTGTAGCCAAAAGCTCTTTCCCAAGCACCTGGCCATTTACTCATGCATAGACCAAATCTCATGAACAGGCTAGAGAGTTAGCTGGCAAGGGAGAGAGAGTGCATAAACCCATACAGGCAGTCCCTAACTGTGACTCAAACTGCTGGCAGGAAGTGAAGGGCAGATAAATTACAGCAGTGGCAGAATTCTACCCCACATGACTGGAAGGAGTGGGCTAGTGGGTTTAAGCCCTCCCACACACACTCTGAATCCCACTGCCTCTTGGGTACTTGCAGGAGAGTGAGTGGGGGTGGATCACAACAGCACAAACCACAGTTTGCAAAGCCATTTTAAACCCTGGTTTCTCATTCTCGGCTGTCCAATTGCAAACAACAGCTTGTCAGTTCAGTCACCACTGCAAACTTCTACTAAGCTTTCTTAACCAGAGCTTGAGGAAAGAACTGGAGCACCATTAATGGATCCTAAAGAGCCGGGCAAACAAGGTCAGCCGAAAGCAGATATTTTCCCTTACACCTTTATTCTTCACACCAGAGACACGGAGACTGTGCATCTCACTGCTAAATGCTGCTGTCTTTTCATTTTTATTTTTATCACCTATGAATGGTCTCACCTTTCCTCAAAGTGCTCCAGGAGATTTGGAGCCTAACAAAATCATTAAGCTAGTACAATTAAAACTAAAATAATAAAACAGAGCAGCGGTTGCTCCAGTTTCACACTCTCTGGGAAAAAATTGATCTTTTGGTTGCACACAGTTGCCTCACTGGCTACCAAACACAACAAGAATGAAGAGAAAGGCCCTGACCTGGGTAGCCCAGGCAAGCCCAGTCTCATCAGATCTCAGAAGCCGACCCTGGAAAGTACTTGGAAGGGAGCCCTCAAAGGAATACTGAGATGCAGAGGCAGGCAACAGTAAGACTCCTCTCTGCAATGTCCAAGCCCCACTAGGGGTCACCAGAAGTCAACCATGACTTCCAGGGAAAGAAAGAAAGAAAGAAAGAAAGAGAGAGAGAAAGAAAGAAAGAGAGAGAGAGAGAGAGAGAGAGAGAGAGAGAGAGAGAGAGCAAAGAAAAGGACGAGTCCACTTCATCCGTAAAGCTGTAGGCAGACAAACAGAGCCAGAGGTGCAAGATGCTAGTCTTGATATAACTAGCCAATTGGAGAAAAGAAGCTTGGACTGCATAGATTTTTTTTTTTGTCCTGGCAGCCTGTTGGTCCCACAAGTTTAGTATTGTCTAAAACCTGGGAATATGCCATAATGCAAGCCTTCCAGATAGGACTAAAGGCTTTTTCTTTTTAAAATAGTGTTTGGACTGAAGTGAAATTGGAGGGGGAGCAGTTGCTTTATACTCCTAAACTTTGTTTAATTGTGTTAAGCTAAAATAGTGCCGTCAGTTCGCAGCCGACCCATGGCAACCCCGTAGGGTTTTCAAAGCAACAGACTTAGAGGTGAGCTGCTAGTGCCTTCCTCTGCATAGCGACCCTGGACTTCTTCAGTGGTCTCCCATCGAAATACTAACCAGGACCGACCCTGCTTAGCTTCCAAGTTCTAACAACATCAGGCTGGGCCATCCAGGCCAGGGATGTGGCAAAAATCAATCTCCATTACTTCAGCCCTCTATAGTGCCAAAGTATCCAGCTAAAAGGAACCAAGAAAAAGGTGTTGTACGCAACATATGCTTTCCCTCCCATATGCAACATATGCTTTCCCTGTGTTCTGGAGAGCCCTGAGGCACATCCCTCCCAAACTCAGCAGGGGGCTCTCAATGAGATGGATGGCACCGGCACACAAACCTCCTTGGCATACATACAGCTTGTGCACCTCTCAATTTTTTTTGTTGCAACGTGAAGTTGCCAGAATGTCTTGCCAGGCACATACTCAATTCATGCAGGGCAACGGCAAAAGGCCTGGCTGGTGCTTCATTTAAATAATGCAAGCCAGAAATTGCCCCCGAAATTTTCACTATCTGCAGTTGGTTCTACAGAAGCTTGATTGGGGTTCCCCAGCAAACATTATTATAGGAAGTGCTCCCTAAAGGTCACAATCCGCTCTAGTAAACCAATGAATCTACAGGACAATTCTGAAAAAATGCTCATTTTTGCTGGTACAAGTAAAGCAGATCTCTTGTGGACATCAGTCCAAAAATGTGCAAGAGTTCAAAGACTCAAGGCGGCGGATGCCAGTTTCCATCTCAACCTATTTCTATGGCTCCCGCCATCAAAGCTCATTACCGCAGAAATCATTAATATTCATTCTACAAGACTTAATAGAGATGGCTCCATTCATTCTAAGTTCATGACACATGCAGGAAGGGAGGGGAGCAGAGGCTGGCAAAGAGGCAGACCATCAAAGCAGTTCACAGAACAAGTACTGTTTACCAACACTGGGCTAAACTAATGCAATCCAGTTTAATATTATGCTTCAACGAACCCCAGACAATAGGGCAGGAATGGGGACAGGACAAAGAACGGCCCTACCTCACCCTCCATGCTTTTGCTCAATGGCACACGGGCAGCATTTCAGGCTGAGCTTGTACGCACAGTAGCCAAAGCAACAGAGGCTTCAGAGCCTCTGTCGGCAATTAACTATTCCCAGGCAGCCGAATCTCATTTTTAAAATATTGGCTACGGGGAAAAGAAAAGCAGCACACCTTTTGCTTTTAGAACTGTGCTGTTCCAGTCAGCTCTCACACCCTGCACACGATGTTTATACTTAATCAGGCTCAGTGGTAGAGCAACTTATCCGCCTGCAGAACATCCCCCACGCTCAGTCCCCACCATATCTAGTGGAAAGGACCACGTAGTAGCTGTGGGGAAAGACCTCTCCACCAGAGGGCCCTGGTGAGCAACTACCAGACATACACCCATGGGTCTGAATCAGTAGAAGGCCTGTTCTGTTCATTTGTTTTATTTATTTATTTATTTTTGGGTTTATATCCCGCCCTCCCCGAAGGCTCAGGGCGGCTAACAGCAAGACACGAGTGCCAAGGTTAAAACAGATAAAAACAGCATAAAATAGAATAAAACAATATAATGCAACAACAAAGTGGCAGTGCTCCATTGATCAAAAGATGGGGTAGATCTTAATCCAACGGCAACGTTCCAGTAGCCTGTCATCCCTTCTCCTTCCAGGGTCACCTCGCACCCCGATGGAACCACATAATGGTGGAAGTGGTGCGATGATGCATACATTGCGGTGATGGAATGGTGGTGGCGGCGGCTCTAACTCAAAAGCCTGGCGGAAGAGCTCCGTCTTACAGGCCCTGCGGAACTGAGAAAGGTCCCACAGGGCCCGGATCTCCTCCAGGAGCTCCTTTCACCAGGTAGAAGCTGCCACCGAAAATGCCCAGGCTCTGGTCAGAGCAAATTTAATATCCCTGGGGCCTGGAATTTCCAGGAGATGTTGGCTTCCCGACCATTGTGCCCTTGGGGGAACATATGGGGAAAAGCGGTCCCTTAGGTAAGCCGGACCCTGGCCATATAGGGCTTTAAAGGTAAGAAACAGCACTTTGAAGCGAATCCGGTACGCTAGTGGCAGCCAGTGCAGCGCTTTCAGCACAGGCTGAATGTGATCCCTCCTAGAGAGACCCATCAACAGCCTGGCTGCAGCATTCTGCACTAGCTGCAGCTTCCGGATTTGCAACAAAGGCAGCCCCAAGTAGAGAGCCTTACAGTAGGCTAACCTCGAGGTGACCGTCGCATGGATCACTGTAGCCAGGTCATCGCGGTCAAGGAAGTGGACCAACTGCCGAGCCAGCCGAAGATGGCAAAAGGCCATCTTGGTAGTGGCTGCCACCTGGGCCTCCATCGTTAAAGAGGAGTCCAGGAGCACACCCAAACTCCTAACCTCCGACGCCGGCACCAAAGGCACCCCATCGATGGTCGGGAGTGGGAGCCCCAATCCTGAACCGATCCGACTCAGGCCCAGGACCTCCATCTTTGCCAGGTTTAGTTTCAACCGGCTCAGTCTGAGCCACCCAGCCACAGCCTGTAATGCCCGATGAAGGTGGGCCAGCAACTGGTGGTCGACCATGTCGAACGCAGCCGACAGCTCTAACAACACCAGTGCTGCCACACCACCCCGATCCAGATGCCTATGGAGGTCATCAGTCAGGGCGACCAGCACCGTCTCTGTCCCATGACCTGGGAGAAAGACGGACTGGAAGGGATCGAGGACTTTGTTAAAGTTCTGGGGAGAAATCACAGTCTGATGTGAGTCTAAGGGCCCTCTTCACATTACCGTTATAATCTGGATGTTATACGTTGTTGGCCCGATTTCGAGTAAAGCAATACAGGAATGGGGGTTTCATACAGTGAATTTCTGACGTTGATGAGCCGTCTCTGAAGTGCTACGGTCATTTCAAACAGTGCCGCTTTTCCCCCGCCCTTTTTCACTGTGCGACCTTCCTCTGACTTTTTCAAATGTTCTAAGGTGAGCACTATAGCGATCACCTTAGAATGTTTTTTTAAAGATTGTTTTTTTAAGTTTTGCACAGCGAAAAAGGGTGGGGGGAAATGGCAGTGTAGAAAGCGGTATAGACATTTTAAACAGCACACCACAGCGATTCAGAAGCGCAACAAAGGGGTTGAAAATGGAAAAAAGCCGTTTCCCTCAAAAGCAGCTCAACCACGCTTTGCTAACTTGACACAAGTGGGTTTGTATGAAGAGGTAAATAAATTCCGCTAGCAGTCGGTTACTAAAATGGGTCTCTCTGAAATGTAAAAAAAAAAATCCATTAGCAACCCGTTACTAAAACGGAATACAAAGGCAGTTTGAAAAGGGTCTATGGCTCTCAACACTGCTCTTCAGTGGCCTGTTTAAATGCACCTGCCCTTTAATCTAGGAATGCATTATCCACACGTATAACAGATTCAGAGTTCAACCAAAAGTACATGCAGAGCCAGACTGCACAAATCAAGGTGAGCTTTGATCCTCCAGCCTATGTCAATGCATGCACATTTCAACCAATATTTCATGTTCAAAACAATTATTCTACTTAAGACAAAAGACACATGTAAAACAACAGAAATCGTTTCAAACGCATAATATTTCTTTTGAGTTTTCTCTGAAGAGCTGGGGGTGGGGAGTTACAACCAAACATGAATCTAACTGGTTTCAGTCTCACCTTCCCGTGTTTGACTGGTACATCCTTCTCTGATCTTTATTTTCCTGCCTGGCAAGCAGGACTGTGACTCAATCCTCCGTGCATTACAGTTTTAACTATGTGAATGATTAGTCAGGCCATTCCCAGGAGGGAGAATCCTAACAGGATACAGAAACTGTCTATAAAGAGGAAAAATAGGGTGGGGTGGGGGGTCCAAAGCTTGTCTTGATCCAATCTCCAGGGTAGATTTGCACCTTAATATTTTCCTATACAGAAATAACCTCTGTTTAAGACAATAAATGATTTAATTTTTAATCTTTTGAATTGTGCATGCCTGTTGTGTTGTAATTAGCATCTTAAGCCATTTTCCCTATGCTGAAATTGCTATCATCTGTAAGAAAAACTAGTGCCCCTGTGTCAGCTCCGTACCTTGCTAGTACCTGTACTATACTGTATGGAATGTACTCTCATACGCATACCTGAGTATGGAAAGGAATGAAAGAGGTCTCCGTTACAAAATTAATCATGCTATTTTTTTAAAGCACCCTTAATTAGCACTTTCGGCTTGTCATTGACTGTTCTGATGAAAGCCCCCCTTCAAGAACAAACGTGACACTCATTTGCTTTCTGCAGAGCATCTGAGTTCAAATTTTGAGAGAACAAAAAAGTAGGCATGCATGCTTCCAAATTTTCACTGTGGAATTCATTCTCTCCCCCCCCATCTCAATCTAAAATGTAATCAATATGCTAAAATAAGCAAGCAAACAATCAAGTTCCTGTCATCATGTTATGATTTTTCTAGTTGAAAGAGAAAGAAATGAATGGTGGGTATCCAGGGACACATCTGCACCAAATACACTCATGAGATGAAATTCATGTGCCCATGCTATACACTCTTCAGGCTACCCTACAGAGGGTACAACCAGGATGGAGTGAAATCACTATCCTGATCCACGCACTGGAACACTGAATTCTAAGATGCCAATAAATTCTCCTTAGAATGGTTATGGGAGGGGAAAGGACCTGGATTGTGTGGATAAGTGCAGCCTAATCACTGCTCCCACTTTGTGGGCTTGGCTAATTTCCTCTCAGCCATTCAGCCAAATAAATATTCAGACTATTTTTGTAATGTATAAGGAGGAAGGAGGAAAAGAGAGGACTCCGGCGCTCTAATGTACAGGCTGGCTAGTACTTAAGCAGCACAAGGGGACAGCCCTCCTAGAGCAACGGTGCTTATACAACAAGGAGAAGCAGCAGTTGTAGGAGCGTCATAGCAGGCAATAGCACAAGACTGGCTTTCTGGTATCAGCCAGGAACCAGAAAAGTTGGGGCCACGACAGTGGGAGTCCAGCTTCAGCTACTTGAAGGGTGTCCAGCCTCAACCTCAAGGCATTTGACAAGGACACTGCATCACATGGTGCATGGATCCCATTCGGCTGTGCAGAAGAAGCCCAGCCACTCTGCATGCTGAGCAAACTACTTCTGGAACTCCCTGGGTCCAACAGCAGTGTGCTAAGAGGCACCAAGGTCTGCTGCCAGAACACACAAGAGAATCCAAAGGGCTGCTGCACACAAAAAGCTAACTGTGCAGCTCTCTAGATCGCAGCTTTTTATTAGCATCTTCCAGACCAACATTGCTATGCAAGCTGCATAAAGAGACAGGCATGAAATCTGGTTCACATAAACACACTTGTAGAAAGCTGCCAACCAGATTTTCATCTAGGACCGATTGCCATGTTTTCCCCCCTTCTCTCTTAGGACTCGACTAGAGAGACCTCAAGATATAAACAGAAAAGCAAGACACTCTTATTATAGCCGAGACAATTACTGTGCATTACTCACAATGCAGCCATTGAAACCGACACGGTGTGGTTGTCGTATCCATCACACAGCTCCTCAGAGTTCTAAATCTGTCCAGTACAATAAATCAGCTTATCATTATATATTCCCAAACTTGAACTTCATTAAAATGCCAGATTGATCTAGGTCTCCCTCAGCGACTCTTTTATAAAAACAATACAAAGTCTCTTCACAGTAATGCACGCACGCAGACCTCCTCTTCAGTTTCCACACAGGAATGTGATAGACAAAAGAACACACACACAAAAATCTTCCAAATTTGCCAAGACTGAAAATCACCAAATAGCTATTCAGAAAAGCATGTTCACCTCTGAGATCTGACAACAGCTATTGTTATCTATCACACTGTATCCCACCCTTCCTCCAGGGAGCAAACTGTGGTGTAAACTGCTCTTCCTTCCTCCAGTTCAACCTCTTAACAACTTTGAGGCAAGAGAGACAGAGAAAGAGATATTAGCCCACGGTCACCCAATGGTCTTCATTGGCAGAGTAGGGATCTGAACCTGGGAGTCTCCAGTTTTACTACAATACTCCAACCACTACACCAATAAGTTCATGGACTCAATGTGAAGTCAACTAGCCAAGACACAGAGCAAAATTCATTAAGTGCGCTGTAAGCAGTGTCAGCCTTGTCCAGTATGTGGATGGGAGACCACCAAGGAATACCAGGGTTGCGATGCAGAGGAAGGGAATGGTAAACCACCTCCAAACACCTCTTGCCTTGAAAACCCCACAAGGTTGCCATGAGTCAGCTTCAACTGGATGGCACTTTCCACCAACACTATGCATCTGTGAAGAACATAGGGCATCAAGAGATCCCTCCTGGTACGGTCAGATACAACATTAATTCAAACAGTACCTTTGAGAGTACAGCTGCCGACAGGCCTGGAGAAAAGTATGCTGTTCCTTTAATAGAGAATTAAGCTGCGGTCACGCACACTAAATTATCCACTGTCAATGCACTAGATTTTGCCAGTTCACACAGTAAAATCCAGTTGGAAAGTGCACTGAAAGTGGGTTGAAAGTGGATTATTTAGAGTGTGTGTGACTGCAGCCTTAATGTCTGGAAATGGGCAGTTAAAGCTTTTCATGGCATGGAGGTTGAGTAACATCCTCTTAAGCGTCAATTAAAGGGGAAGGACATTTTTCTTCTTCCCCGGGGCAGTTGGCAACCCTATTTCACAAATCCCAGAGTGTCGAGATAATAGGGACTAGCCATCCATCCATCTGGGTTTTCCAAATTTATGGACAACTGACGACAAAACCATGTTTACCCTTAGACAAGACAGATCCAGAACAGTGGCTGTTGCAGGCAAGTTCCGCTCCACCCCTGTACTGGGAGTGACTGAATGATCTAATCACATCCAATGCATAGATGTGGTAGGATTACCCACTCCCAACAGAGATGCACTGGAAAAAAGGCAAAGCTAGAGCATCAATCATGCAGAGAAGCAGCAGGCAACCTCCTCCGAAGGGAAGTGTCTAAACTTCTAGGAAGCTTTAATTTTTTTAGTTAATTATTTTATCCAGCAGTGCTCTTGTGGTACACTAGTGCACTCCAGCCCAGAGTCTGGAAATTACTGCTCTCGGTTAACTCCCAAGTGCTGCTGCATTTCATGGGGAGTGGCCACCATCTGCTTCTGCTGCAACAGACAGAAGTCACGCAGGACCTTCAAAGACTAACAATTTTTATTCCACCGTGAGGTTTTATGGACCAGAGCCAGCTCGGTCAGATGCATGATGTGGATCCTCAGCAGGTTAGAAAGAAAACTGTTGTAAACAGCAGGTTCAAAAGGGCACAGAATGAAAGTAGCACAGGGCGTGACATTATGTAAAATTCAGAAGTAATTAGGAACAGACATGTTGTGGCTCCTTAAAAGAATGAAGGGAAATCTTAAAGTTGGGGCTTTAAGGGGGGGGATCGCCCCAAGACTTTGTTTTCTATTTCTCCAACAGGAAAACTGAAAATCTGAACAAAGCATCAAAAGAACTCTAATTTTTTTAAAAACTCTTTTGGAATAAATAAAATGTTTTCAATACATGGTTTCACTTGCTGCAAATGTGTAGTATGAAGATCTGTAAGTAAAACCATCAACTGCATTAGATAATGACAAGTGGGGGAGCCAAGAGGTCTCCTGGGGGGATCTCATGCCCCTAACACCCCCTCTGCTCGCTTATCCTCTTTACCACTCCCCAGTAGTGCTCGGAGCCTCTCCCCTTCTCTTCCACTCGCCTCCCTAACTTTTTTGTTCCTCCTCTGGCAGCCTCTCTCCCCAATCAACCACCTTTTCCCATCCACTACCTTCGTCTCCACATTTTTACCGTTTTTCCTCCCCGCTCCGGCTTTGCCTTCCTTCCCTCCTATCTTTTTCTTTACCCCTCTGCACTCTCACACTGGTATGACTTTGGGTCAGTCATAAGTTCTTTCAGAAATGTTCTCTCAAGGGCACTTCTCGGAATAGCTCTCTCAGTCCCACCCAAGGGTGTCTGTTGAGGGGAGGGGAAGGAAAGGGATTGTAAGCTGCTCTGAGACTCCCTCGGGTACTGAAGCGTGGGATATAAATCCAATCTCCTCCTCCTCTCTTCTAAGTACTGAGGCATGGAATCCTCAGCAACATTGGCTGCCTAGGTACCCCCAAAATGGACACTTAAGACCTCACAGCACAGTCTCAATTTGCTATGATTTTTTGCGCTTTTCCCCCCAAAAAAACCCACCCCAAAACACCATCAATTTTTAAAATATTTTACCGCAAACCTGGGGACCTCAGGCTTGTAGAACAATACCTCCCCCCCCATCAGTCCTTGACATCATTGAATGGATTTTTTGATCCACATTCTGGTCCAATTCAGAATTAGGTGTGTATAGAAATATTGATTTCTACAAGTCTCATGCCTTCTCTTGTGATGACATTCTATGTCTCTGTTTCCTGTGCAGGCCAAATGGTCCACGGCAGACCAGATGGCCTGAACAACCTCAATAGCCATGCCATATAACCACACATTCTTTCACACCTCTAAGTGGAAGAGCTAGACTTCAAGGCGCCTGCTTTAAGGCTACATGGGCTGCAGGCGTGGTCTCCAAACTTCTAGCCTATCCCCACACGTAGCCATGACAACCAAAATTGGGCACATCCCCTGTCTGCTCCTGGTTGGCTGATGGCCACAGCTGATCATGACTGGAATTGGGGTTTAATTGCTTGATCCCAATGAGAGAGAGAACTCTCTGATCGCTGATCTCTGCTCTCTGTTCCTGCTCTCTCTCTACTTGTTTTAATTGCACCTGGAAATGCTGTCCCAGGCGGAACAAAGAACTGCTTTGTGTCTTGAGCACATGGTGTGCAAAGATGGGATTGCTCCTACAAATCCCTTGGTGTCTAACTGGACTGTATACCTTGGACACTCTTGGAGTATGGACACTTCTCTGGTAACTATGAATGTCTTCAATGTGTAGTTAAGGCAAACAGCCCTAGCCTTTATTGTTTTGTAATCTTTTCTAGTCTAATTGCAGTGCTCTGTACTGAATAAAAAATTATTCTTATTTTTAAATGGTCTCTGATGTTGTACCTGAGTTTCAAGTCTAAATCTTGTAGTCTAAACGCTGACCACATACGCTACTATTGGAGGTTAAATATTGCGCATCTCTGAGCTAGAGTTGCTAATGTGTTAAGTCCCAGAGGCCAGCTAGGAGTCTGAACCTTTGCTCTGAGCTGGAGGGGACTCTAGTCAAAAGAGGTTCTGGTGGCATATTGTTCTGAAACCAGAGAAGGTATAGCCATCTCGTGGTTTGTTGTTTAATGTACTGAAAAGTACAGGATTCCCTCTCATCCCTGGACTGGCGTGGGTGGATAAATCCCTGTACAAGGTGTAATGGCAATTCCCATGTATACTGTAGACCTATGCAACATATTTCCAAAGATATGTTTATATTGCTTAAGTGTGTGACTAATTTTGTCCTAAACTGATTTGGTGTGATCTGTATGATGACAGTACTGGATTGAAGAGTACAATGTTTTCTGTGTTAAGGTTCAACTTGATATTCAAGTACACTGCTAATCCTATTGCAACTGAATACTCTGTCCAAATAACCCACTTGTTTCTTATTGTCAGATTTTATTCTTTCCTGTCTCTCAGATGGCAGTAGCTAAGACAACATATGTTATAGCAGTAAAGGAGACAGTAGTTTGCAATTTTCTCTTTTAGTTGCACTGAGTATTATATTCACAACATCGCTTGTAGAAAACTGAAATATTTATACTTCTA
The DNA here is from genome assembly GCF_001447785.1 of Gekko japonicus. Classification (NCBI taxonomy): domain Eukaryota; kingdom Metazoa; phylum Chordata; class Lepidosauria; order Squamata; family Gekkonidae; genus Gekko; species Gekko japonicus. Next base: position 88,466 of record NW_015164206.1, read on the forward strand.
AATTGCATGAGAATCCCCAAAGTACAATTTTGTATGCTAACATATAAATGATGCATTTACTTTCTTAAAGCAGCAATATTATTTATTTTCAAACCTGAAGTTTAGGGCTGAAAAGAAATAACTGGCATATATTTCTTCTTTGACATGGGTTTCAAAATGTCCGCAAATCTTAAATCTCTATTAATAAGGGTTACTAGTACCAACACTTTCATCTGTTCTTTCAGGACAGATTCTTTTTTTAAGCCTAACCTTAGCCATTTTAGGCAAAACAAGATAGGTAACTGCATCAGGATAATTTGACAATGCTTACTTAAGCAGGGCTAAATAATGGCCACAAAATACACTCTCCAGGGGAAACTTTGCACTTTCGTTCCAGGCTGCTTCAGGGCTCACAAAGTGCTGCATTATCTTTAATTGCTTTGAGTACCAGTCCCAAGCTGCTCCCAGGGCCAGATGTTTATGTTAAAATCCACCCATCTCATTTTTGCATTACTCACCCTGGCAGCTTGGGAAGTTGGACAGCGAAATGGTGACATTTCCAGTACAAAAAGGTTCTGCCAGATCCTGAACTCTCTTTTCATCACATGCCATTCCCCCCCCCCCCTAAACTATCATACAGCTAAAGCCAGGTGGAAAGATTTCATTTGTTTGTTCTACAATGCAGGAAGACGGCCCCTCAATAATGTGAAGCGAAGCGTACAGCTTTAAACCTGGTCTTTTCCTATCCAGTATCAACCAGTTTAAGTGTTGTGGTTACAGCACCAGACTAGTATTTGGGAGACTCAGGTTCGACTCCCCAGTCTGCCATGGAAGCCCGCTAGGTGACCTTGAGCCAGTCACATGCCCTCAGCCTAACCTTCCTCACAGGGTTGTTGTGAGGATAAAATGGAAGAGAGGAGAATGGTGCACACCACTTCACATCCCCATTGGAGAGGGAATATAAATGAAATAAATACATTAATTTAGCATGAGTGCTGTTAATTGTCACTGAAAACACAACACCGATTGCAAACTCTTAGGGCAGCAGATCAACAAGTGGTGCGACTGGGCATAGGAGAACATGAGGGCTAGGACCACGGTCAGCCACAACCAAGTCAGCACCTGGAATGTGTAGCATTTTCCAACCTGGATTCCCAAGCAATTAGCGACTAAAGTTTAAGTGGCCAAGAGCCACATGGGTATAAATTTAGGGGGAAGGGATCTAGAATACAGGTCATCATGAAGACTCTTCCCCAATGTATAATGCTGATGATGTAATGGACAGGGCGTTGGCCTGGGATACGTGAAACCCAAATTGGAGGCTCCTGTTTAGCCACGAATCTCACTGTGTGGGCTTGGTGCAGGTACTGTCTCTTGTCCTACCCTACCTCACGGGGCGGTTATGCGCAGAGGCTTTGTTTTGTTTAAGCCACACCTCTTCGCAGCTAAAGGCAAGTCCATGCTAAATTATTTGCAACTAGGCAATCACTAATCTTGTTAATACACCGCTGAGTCACTGGAGAAGTTAGCACTTGGTTAGCACATTATGTTTCTAGCCTGAAGTAAGACAGTTCTTTTTCAGCAGGTAACTGAAAGGCAACTGCGGCATGCTTAGTATGTACATGAACAGGCTGACCATACTATTTGCCTAGAAGAAAATATCTTGACCCCTTGTTCTACTCATCAGGCTCTCTGAACTATGAAAGTACTTTGGAAATAACAAAGCAACACTCAAGATTCTGCCTTTGGTGCTTTATTAAGAGCCAATCAAAAACATTTTATGTGTTCCATTTATTTCTCCAGTTATGCAAAGGCAACATAACAAATGCAAAGGCAACACTAGCAAAGGCAACACGATGTTTTATCTGTATTTGTATTTTAATTATGTGGTTTGTTTAATCTTCATTATTAATTATTTTTCTCCTTCATATTTTAAAAGGTTGCTTTAATATTTTTTTTTATTGATTGCCCCTTGGGGGCCCGAAGCTGGGCAGAAAGTTGGCATAAATTTTTTTTTTTTAATAAAAATTAAACTTAACAGTCTCACCAACTCAGCCCAAACCTTTTCAAGTTGTATGCTCTGCATATGGAGTCTCTAAAACTGATAGAAAGGAAATACCTCTCTCAGACAATGGAGTGCAGTGCTACAGGATGTGACAGAAGCCAAGAATCTGAGAGGATTTTGTTTTAATATCCATGTGGATAGCAGGACAATCCAAGGCTGCAGCAAATTCCTGTTCCCAAAAATATTTATATGCAGCCATATATACACCAACAGCTGCGATATTACAGATGCAGAGTACAAACTCAAGGATGGCAACAGACTCGCAAACTGAAACATACTTCAGAAAATGCAACAGGACAATGTGGATCTGCCATCATGTCTACCTATCGACATGAAAAATGAGAAACTTAACTACCATGCCAGTCTCCAGCTGCAGTGCTCTAACCCGTGTTCCGTTGCCAAAGCCCACCAACTTTGTCGCCACCTATTGACAAGTAACAGAATAACACCTATCAAGACATTTCCTCAGGCAGGAAGGGCTGGTCCTTCCAAAAATGGTGGACCACTCTCTTTGCTGCATAAAGATCAGGGAACAGGAAATTAATGCACTAGTTTAGATGGACTCTCAGAGACAACAGCTGAGCTGTTAACTCACATCTGTGCAGCTGTTAGATATTTAAACCCTGCATCTCTGTTCTAGATAAACATCTCCCTTATAAATAAAAGCCGAATGGTAGTGGCACTTCTCTAGAACATTCCACACGCTCCAAAATCAGTTTGCTCTCTGATCTGTCATTCAGAGGGTCTCCCTATCCACTGGCTGCTTTGCCTGAGTCCTGCCTCCAACATTCAAAACATTTTGCTAATCCTCTCCCCCCCATAGCCAGTCAGAACACAGAGGTTATTTGCATATGCAGCCTCATTGGCCTTTGCCTCGGAACACAGAGGTCGTTTGCATAGGCGACTTGATTGGCTTTTGCCTCTAACATTCTAAACAGTTTTGCTCTTCTGAGGTAAAATGTGTCCAATCTACAGGTGAGGGCTGGAGATCACTCAGAATTACAACTGCTTTCCAGATGGCAGAGATCAGTCCCCCTGGAGAAAATGGAGGGTTCTGTATCCTTATATGCTGCTGAGGTGGCCCCCATATGACAGCCAATGTGACGTAGGAGTCAGGGCTTCAGAGCACGGGAGAGGCTGCAGGTGTGTGGGGGGTGGAAAGCTGAAGAGTGAGGGAGAAATAAAGGTAGGTTGATGATTGGCTGGGAAGGAGATAGGGTTGCCAACTCCAGGTGGGAAATTCCTGGAGATATGAGGGAGCCTGGAGAGGGTGAGTTTTCAGGAGGCTGGGCCTTTTTCATAGTAGTGATATAAAGTTTGAGTCCAGTGGTCCACTTGTGTTTGGACCGACTTGAATAACTGATCTGAGGAATTCAAGTCCAGTGGCACCTTTAAGACCAACAACATTTAATTCTGGGTATAAACTTCCATGTGAAGATGTTCTATTGCTTCAGACGAACATGGCTACGCACCTGAATCTATGTTTATCTATTTAGAGACTTTACATACCCCACTTTTCTCCTGATACTATCAAGACCAGGGCAGGTAGACTACTACACAAAAGTTGTCTAGCAAAGCCATTAAGGCACCAATATGCAGATTAGCCTGGGCTCACCTCTATAAACTTCTTGCTCCCCATAGGCGCACTTAAATAGTTCTGTTTTATAGCCTCAGGAAGACCATAAGGGTAGGAAATGCCTCCCTCTCCCACCCCAGGAGAGCAGTGAGGCGGCAACAGAAATAGCCCAGGGTTAAAACCATAATGGATCATATTCTCAAGAGAGAGAAAAGTGTTGTGGGGAACAAATGGTTTCTATCAAGAGAGGGGTTTTTGTAGTACACAGGCCCCAGGCCATGAAGAATTGTAAAGGTTACACAGCAGCATGCTAAGTTGGCTCAAAACTGTTTACAACACGAACAACATAACACCACACTAAAAACCAAGAGACAGTGACAAATAAATTAAAAACAGCAGCAGTAAAATACACTAAAATAAAGAAAAGCCTAAATATCCAAAAAGTAGCACTGAAAGAGAAATCCTAGCCTAAAATCACTAATAGCTGGAGATACTAAGCTGGAAAGGGGGTTGGATGAAGACCCCAGGAAGAGTTACAGCAGCAAACTAATGTGGAATCAGCTTTTGGACAGAAGGCAGTCCTGGCCTTTTCTGCGATGCACGCCGTTCTTTCTTCTTTTTCTAATTTAGCAATTTGGACTCTGCTTCTCCAAGGCACTCAAAGCATATTAGGGTTTTTTTTGGGGGGAAGGGGGGGTGCTTGAACAAAATCCAAATACAAAATATACTTACAAATCACACACAAAAAAGTCTCATTTATAAAAGTCTTACCAGGTTGACCTTGTAAGAACCAACAGAACAATCCAGCCTCACTGGAATGTGAGCCCCAGAAGGGCAGGCTCCAGGCACGAAAACAGACACTTTGTTTGGGCAGAGAAAGGATCACCTCCGTTTGACTTTGAACAAAGCCGTTCTAGAAAAGGAGGGAGGGGTTCTCCCCTCAGCCACTGCCCACCACTCCTGGTCAGACAGTCAGTGACTAACATAAAGGTGAGGGCTTGTAAGAAAAAGCATGTGGACTAGCAACTTTGGCGGTCTTACTGACACGTCTGCTGAATGTTAGGAGTTTATTTCCAGAATACCTGTGGTGATCAAAAAGACAAAGAACGACTCATTTGGATTGCAGAGGGGGCGAAGAACAGTAGTGTAGTAATTGCACATTATCAACAAAAGGGCACCCTTGGAAATGGCTTCATCTCCACCAGATCCCTTGCCAAGCATCCCACTCCTCTTTGACTGCTTTCCCTCTTTGAAAACTGCCCCTTTGTCTTCTGACTCAGGGGAAGAGGATGTGACTGTCAAGCACATTGGCAGCAATTGACAGGATATGGTCCCATGGACAGGGGAGAGAGAGGAAATGCCATAGGCAGAGATGAACAGACAGGGCGGCTGCAGAGAGAGACAGAGAGAGAGGGGTCTCCCAACTCTCCAGCTTCTCTGGTAGGAAGGACAATTAAGAGCACTGATGGAAAGGAAACCACAATCATGATAATCCCTTTAAAAACTTATCTTTGCAATTGTTTTATGTTACCATAAAGATCTATACCTTATTGCCAGAAGAAAGACAGTCACTCGTGTGTAATTTTTTAAAAATCAACTGAGGAACTTGTTGCAAATTGCCCAGGATCTGATCCTTGACAGGACAGAACACGTCACTGTACGAACAACCAGATGTCGTTGTCCTTGTTCCACATTTATTCAGTGTCCGTTCTGTTATTAACTTGAGCCAGGGACAGGAGACTCCAAGGAGCCTTTAGGAAACCAACATTTTAATGCACCATCTCACCATCATTTTGGGGGGCAAGTATAGTTACAAAAAAACCCTAAAGACCTAGCATTATTCATCTGTAATTCAAAGGACACGTAGCAGAAAGCAGGGATGGGTAAACTGGAAGGGAATTGGGTTTCTCTTCCTCCCCTCCCAGTCAAGCTGGCAACGTGCCGCAAATGACTAACAGGCAAGTATGGAATTCTGTAACATAAGCCAGCATCCTGGAAATCTCAGGTTTAATTTTATTTAAGTTTCCGGCTACTACAATTGTTAGCACTTTGTCCAGACCTCCTTGCGATTAGCCTCTGCAGGGAACAGTCATTCTGCCTGATCACTACATCAAGTAACGATGGAAGTATTCAGTTCCAGCACAGAGGAACAGTAAATACCAATTCTCAGATAAAGCTTCCGATTGGCTGCCTGCATGATGAACTGCTCGGAACTTGCTTTCTTCTAGTCTAGATGTACATCCTGAACACATACAGGGCCAAGGGACATGGGGACAGGTTTTTCCCAGGGCAGTTAAATTTTACATTTACTTACACTTTTCGGGTGTCCCTCCCTCCCAAGTCTCTAAGCTCCTGTGACCGAAGACACTTGAAAATATAAGGGCAATTTCTGGGGAAATTCAACATTCTGGAGAACTTGTGGCAGACAGGTACAGAACTTCAGTCTTTCCTAAGCTTCTGAGATCTGGAGGTACACTTCTCTCTTACACATCTGGAAAGGTTCCTGTTCAAGTCTAACAAAGAACTACTCAGTCTTAGAGGATGGTGCACTCTGAGTTACTGTTCTGAACACGTCTCTTGAAGGAAGCAAAGTCCAATCAAAGTGACCTGCAGATACATCGCAACAATGGAGGTGAACACGGGACTGTCACAAGAGAATCCATCTGTTTATTCAGCTTATTTCCCATGGTTCACTGTTAGAGAATTACTGGGCTAGTTGCCTATGGCTACCAGAAAAAAAGGCCACACAGCATGAGCAAATCTGTTATGATTTTTACACTATTTATTAAGACTGAAGACTGGTTTTATTTATTCATGGCAATTTATCCCACCGCCTCCCATAAAGACCTCAAGAATGGAACTAGCCTTGGATTTTGGATTTCAGTGTCATATACAGCCCTAACAAACCCATGAAACATGCAATTAAGGTGGAACGGAAGAGAAAAAAAATAATCAATGAGTAAGAAGTTTAAAGGGCTCAAGACTTTTATGGTAAAGTTGTGACAATGGGGATGTGTCCCATTGACATAGCAACTGAATGTGTCGAGTTCTTGCATTCCAAAGTGATACTCAATTTAAAGAACTCTAAGCTACTGATTGAAGGTCAAAGAAGACGGGGACGGCAAAGGATGAGATGGTTAGACAGTGTCATCGATACAACGAACATGAAATTGAGCCAACTTCAGAGGACGGCGGAAGACAGGAGGGCCTGGCGGGAGCTGGTCCATGGGGTCGCGAAGAGTCGGACTCGACTGTGCAACTGAACAACAACAAGCTACTGAAAATAGAGTCCAACAAACTCAAACAGGAGGAGAGCTATAACTTCCCACCCAGCAGATGCCTTGGGGTGGAGACCCGGAAATTTTAAATCCCAGTTTGCTATTTCAATGCAGACAGAGAGCCAAAAGGACTACCTGCTCCCATATGAACCTATCCGTCCACTTCGGTAGGAGGCCTTGCTTTGGATGCCTCTGCCATGTGAGGCTAGATGGCTGGCTGCCCGAGAAAGAGCCTTCTGTCCTCAAGCAGGACCCTGAATGAACTTCACCATACATCAGGGATCAGGGCAAAAGGCTTCTGGATCAGAACGGGGTGTTTCAAGACATAGGTGTTGGGAACTAGACTTTTTCTCGAGAAGAAAGATGTAGAAGTGGTGTTCGGTGACTTGAGGGGGTGTTCCTCAAAAACAACAGCGACAAAAGTCCACTTGTGTTTGGACCGACTTGAATAACTGATCTGAGAAACTCGAGTCTGGCGGCACCTTTAAAACCAACCTAGTTTTATTCCAGGTATAAGCTTCTGTGCGTGCACAAGAAAGCTTATACCATGAATAAAACTACCACATGCCATTAAAGGTGACTGACTGATTAAAACTCTGTTGGTCTTAAAGGTGCCACTGGACTCAAGTTTTGTTCTGTTGCTTCAGACCAACACGACTGCCCACCTGAATCTATAACCTGAGAAACAGTTGAGTGCTCAGGATCAAGGATGCCCCACACGATGGAAGACCGCTTGCAACAACAACAGGTTCCCCGTGAAGATAAGACAGCCTCTCTTTACAAAGCCACCTGTGCCTAGTCAGGCGGCAACGCATTCCCGTTACAAAGAATGAGCTTCTCCTGTACTTCAGCAGCTCTGCAACAACAAGCAGCTCCACCAGGTTGGCAGCAGCCAGCGATAAAAGTCAAACGCTCTTCAAAAAATACCCAGCCCTGAAGTTATCTTCCAGAGACAGAGGCTAGCTTTGTGCCTCTTCCAAACATGGCGCCTGCCCAACACACACACACACCGAACACAATAAAGGCAGCGAGATGCAAAGCAGCAGATGTTCTGGGTGTGCGCCAGGTCGTTTCTCTTTTTCTAGCATCAGCAAGCTAGAAAACCACATTTGACCAAGAGCATTCTTCAAGCAACAGAAATCCAGAGGGCTGCGGCCGCCGGTGCTGCTGGAAAGATGCAAAGCCACAACGAGCGATTAAGACTGCCACACTCTGAAGCAGATGAGCAGAGTAAACAAAAGTTAACAGCTGTTTCTTCTTCAAAAAGATGCACAAAAGCCGAATATGCCGTTTGATGGGATTAGCATTCAAATCTGCAAGGGAAGTTGGTTCAGTATTTGGTTTTTTCTTTCTTTCTTCAGATAAGCTGCCTACACACCAAACTAAAACCAAAGGACTGAATTAAACTTGATTTATTTTAAATATTTCAAGATCTGTTTTTCAGTCGCTGGGCTCTCAGAGCAGCATATGATGATAAAAATCAATTAAAACCAAATTAAGTATAACACGTCCAAGACAATAAACTGTTTAAAAACCAGCCAAGTAAATAACTGAAACAAGCCAATAAAACCCAGTGAGGCCAAGGAAACCAGCTAAATTATAAAGCAAGAAATCAGCTCAGCAGCACTTCATAAGTCTTCATCGGATTCGATTTCAGTCGACTCATCCACGGCTTTCAACGCTAGGTCCAGATCTCCCAGACTAGGCCTCCTCTAGACTAAGAAAGCCTCCTCCAACTGAAGTGGTCTTCCATTGGAACAAGAGCCACAAATTGAAGGAAGGCTCCCCTTGGAGGATAGCTGGATTCACCCCACTGCTTTAACAAAAGGGGAAGGGCCATGGGTCAATGACAGAGCATACAGAAGATCTCAGGTTCCATTCCTGGCATCTCCAGGTAAAAGTATCACATAGGAGATGGCGTGAACCTCTCACTGGGAACCCTGGAGAACCCCTGCGGGTCAGACTGACCTTGATAGACCAATGGCCTGACTCAGCATAAGGCAGCTTCCTGTGTTTAAATACACAGCCTCTTTAGCAGAACTGGAAAAGGCAGAGCTAGGTGTTGTCTGTACACTGACAGCAGCACATTGCCAACCTCGAGAAGCACTTATTATTATCGTATGGCATTGTGTGTAGAATATCCAGGAGATCCTAAGATTGCCTGGCAGCTAGAAGCTCTAGCCCTTTAGTGTTATGCACCACTAGGTGGCGAGCTAGACTTGTTTTTAAGGCAAGAGATGTTTCAGAGATGGTTTGCCACTGCCTGCGTCTGCATCATGACCCTGGTATTCCTTGGAGATCACCCTTCCAAATTCTAGCCAAGGCCAAGACTGCTTAGCTTCCGAGATCTTACAGGATTTGGGTAGCCTGGGCTATCCAGGTCAGGGTTCAAGAAGCAGTTATTAATTTTATTGATACAGTTCTGCGCCATCTGCCATTAAACAATCGGGGGGGGAGGGTAACATTAAAAGCAAAAACAAAGCACTGTGTTTATCAGATATACAACCAAATGATTTCACCTTGGCGCCTAAGGAGTGCTAGCAGAGCCGTCCTAGAGGAAGGCAAATCCCTGCCCCTTCCCTCTCCCTGCACCCTCCATACTTGAAATTGTGCACTTGTGGGTCATCGCGATGAAGGAACGGTGTGGGGAACAAATTGGGAGTCTGCAACAGAAGTGGGGGGGGGAGAGAGAAAGATTCGGTAAAAGTCTTCCTCCCCTGCCTTGCAGATGGGAAAGCCATTGCATCAGAAGAGTTCCTGTGCTGTGCTGGCAGAATGGCACCTTAGGTCTGAAGCCACCTTAGGTCTGAAGCCATCATAAAGGAAGTACAATTAAATCACACTTGCGTGGGATCAATTTACTGTGACTGAATTTTCACAGGAACACTTTCCAAGGAAAGTACTGTCCCTAGTTCCCATTGAGTTATGCTTGTTATAATATTGAGTTATGCTTGTTATAATATTAAAACAGACTTATTGCTGAATATTTATTGAAGTCAAGTACACAGAACACTTCAACAGAAGTTTCCTCCTTGAACGGACTACTTTTCTTTAAGGCCGGTACACTAAATTAAGCTATTTCTTCTGCACAGGGTAGATGGCAGGGCAGATTAGGCCTTCTTAACACATTCCATCCTGTGTGTGCAGAACTAAATCTTTCACTTCAGCTTCTAACTGCTAAAACCACACATACAACTGATCCACCTACGCAGGGGAGAGGCTGGATTAGACCCTTTGGACTGAGCCCCAAAAGCGTTTAGATGTCACCCAGTTCTCACACTATTTTGTTACATGTAATTATACTGGAAATCATCTAAAAGCGCTAGCACCTGGTATCTAAAGGAGCTCTGTGCTATTGTTTTCAATCGTTTCTGTTGTTGTTTTTTGGCTGTAAGCAATCAGAACGCTTCCCTAAAAACCTTTCAGCTGCAGAGTTTGGAAATACCGATCCAGTACTCCCAAAAGTACACAGTCTAGACCTGCAGAAGACTTGTACCTATTTACTTCCTGCTGGCATCATACGGTTTGTAAGGACTGGCCCAGATCAGTGCCCCCACGAACAGTATACTCAGGTAGTTTCCGCAGGGAGAGCAAAGGAGAAGTTCCCCACATTGCAGAGAAATGATTTTTTTAAAAATACAAGGTTCAAAAATAAATCGTACAAGCTGGGACCTTAAGGATTTGTGAAGAAGGCAGCGATCCTACTCACCTCACCCCACGTTTCCCCCTCTAGTAAAGGTAAAGGTTCCCTTGCTCGAAAGCCAGTCGAATCCAACTCTAGGGTCGCGGTGCTCATCTCCGTTTCAAAGCCGAAGAGCCAGCACTGTCCAAAGACGTTTCCGTGGTCATCTGGCGGCATGACTAAACACCAAGGCGCACGGAACGCTGTTACCTTCCCACCGAAGTGCTACCTATTTATCTACTTGCAATTTCTTGCTGTCAAACTGCTAGGTTGGCAGGAGCTGGAACTAGAGATGGGAGCAGCTCACTCCGTCATGCGGCACCCGGGTCTCGAACTGCTGAACTACTGACCTTCCACAGCCTGCAGTTCAGCATCCTATAAACTCCCAGGGGCTTTAGTAAGTGGATTTCTCCCCCACCTCCTTCCCCCCTCTGACTCTCAACATTCCATGCATCGTGGAGAATATTTAACCCTCATAAAGTCTGTTGGGGAATGACGACGAGAAGATTGTTCTTCTTTTGGTTAGTTTTACAGAGTCAGATTGTTCTCCATATCTTGGGAATGCACACACACACACACACACCAGCGTGTATATACAGACCTTGCCTGGTGCTTTTACAACGGGCATGGAAGCCAGTTTAGATGCAGCCTATAAAAATTTCAGAATGACTGATAAGCTTATTCATGAGGGCTTGGGACAGGATTGCCACAGAACACACTAAGATGAACCAATGCTACTCATGAGAGAAAAAGAAAACCTTGTTGCATTGTTCACACCACAGAGCGTTCAGTGTGCCCCCAAAGCCTGAATCTGGGAAACAGAGCACCCAGAGAGACTCTTATGCTTTTATTTAAACATATAACAGCATGTTTCTAGCTCTAATGGTTGTATTAAAACACTCAGCACACACACACACACTGAAATTGCTGACAGCTTTTTGCCAGAAAGCTTGGAAACTAGACAATACCTGAGCAGCAGAAGTTGGAAGGAGGGCAGGATTTTCATTTTTAAAGCATACCATCTAATTAAAACCAGCAACATGGTTGTGTACAGATCTGGATAATACATTTCTGTTATACGGTTTAGATTATTTGATTGCAATTCCTAGGCCTTGTGGAAATAAGCACAAGGAAGCAATATTACAGCGACAGGTAGTTTGTCTAGCCTGGGCCTCCTTGGACTGTTCTGAATTCCTGGAGTAGGGAAGTTTGTTATGTTGTTTAAAGGTATCATATATAAATGGGGGGGGGGGGAAGGAAGCTTAATCAAGAAAAGGCCATTGCAAGGGGTTAAGAGACTAAAGGAGAGAGGGAGGAACGGCAGGGCTCACTCCATGCATCTTTCAAACTGGATGACAGAGAGAAATAGGGAAGCAAAAAGCCTACAAGCTGTGGGAATTTATATATTGGGTACAAACTCTGCTTACAATTCATGCAATGTTAATAGTTCAGCAGTTTGAGACCGAAGTGCCACATGATGGAGTGAGCTCCCGTCTCTGGCCTCCCGTCCTGCCAACCTAGCAGTTCGAAAGCAAGAAATTGCGAGTGGATAAATAGGTACCACTTCGGTGGAAAGGTAACAGCGTTCCATGCGCCTCGGCATCTAGTCATGCTGGCCACATGACCACGAAAATGTCTTTGGACAACAGTGGCTCTTCGGCTTGGAAATGGAGATGAGCACCACAACCCTAGAGTCGGACTCGACTGGCTTTCGAGCAAGGGAAACCTTTATCTATATGTTGACAGTCATGAACAGTTCTGCCAGATCAGACTGTCTAATCCAGTAACCTGTTTCCGGCAGGGCCAGAATGCAGAAAACCCTCCCCTTCCTGTTTGCCCCCCCCACCCAGAATCCAGAGTCCAAATACCTCCGAAAATAAAGGTCCTCTATAGCTATTATGACTAATAACTGCTGATACACCCATCCCCCAAGCAATTTGTCTAATCCTTTTTAAAACCCTCTAAGCCGGAGGCCATCACCACATCCTTGGAGCAGCAAATGCCATGTAAGTTAATTATGCATCGTGTGAAGAAGTACTTTCTTCTGTCTGCCTGCCTTGCGTCTGTTGCTGATCAATTTCAGTGAGTGACCTAGAATCATAGTGCTGGAGGAGGGGAGGGGAAGAGAGGTTTCCCACCCGTCTTCACTCCATTCACAGTTTCCTAAGCCTCTGCTGTGCGACCCTCACCCTTTTTTTCTAGTCTAAAAAGACATCCAAGTCCAACCAAAGACAACCAAGTCCAACCAAGTCCAACCAAAACACCAAGGGATCCATTTCAAGCTCTGGTAGCAGAGGAGAGATAAGGAGGCCTTCCTGAATGAACAATGCAAAGTAATAGAGGAAAACAATAGAATGGGAAGGACTAGAGATCTCTTCAAGAAAATTGGAGAAATAAAGGGAGCGTTCCATGCAAAGCTGGCCATGATAAAGGACAAAAACGGTAGGGACCTAACAGAAGCAGAAGAGATTAGGAAAAGATGGCAAGAATACACAGAAGAACTATACAAGAAAGACCTCGATGTCCTTGACAACCACGACGGTATAATCACTGACCTCGAGCCAGACATCCTGGAATGTGAAGTTAAATGGGCCTTAGAAAGCATTACTAACAACAAAGCTAGTGGAGGTGATGGTATTCCAGTTGAGCTATTCAAAGTCTTAGAAGATGATGCTGTTAAAGTGCTGCACTCAATTTGCCAGCAAATTTGGAAAACGCAACAGTGGCCACAGGATTGGAAAAGGTCAGTATACATTCCAATCCCAAAGAAGGGCAATGCCAAGGAATGCTCAAACTATCGCACAATTGCACTCATATCACACGCTAGCAAGGTCATGCTCAAGATCCTACAAGCTAGGCTTCAACAGTACGTGGATAGAGAACTGCCAGAAGTACAAGCTGGGTTTCGAAGAGGTAGAGGAACTAGAGATCAAATTGCCAACATTCGCTGGATTATGGAGAAAGCAAGAGAGTACCAGAAAAAGATCTACTTCTGCTTCATTGACTACGCTAAAGCCTTTGACTGTGTGGATCACAACAAACTATGGCAGGTCCTTAAAGAGATGGGAGTACCAGACCACCTCACATGTCTCTTGAGAAACCTGTATAAGGGCCAAGAAGCGACAGTTAGAACCGGATATGGAACAACTGATTGGTTCAGCATAGGAAAAGGAGTACGACAAGGATGTATATTGTCACCTTGCTTATTTAATATATATGCAGAGTACATCATGCGAAATGCTGGCCTGGATGAATCACAAGCGGGAATTAAGATTGCTGGGGAAAAGATCAACAACCTCAGATATGCAGATGATACCACTCTAATGGCTGAAAGTGAAAAGGATCTAAAGAGCCTCTTGCTCAGAGTAAAAGAGGAGAGCGCAAAAGTGGGCTTGAAGCTCAACATCAAAAAAACTAAGATCATGGCATCCGGCCCCATGACTCCTTGGCAAATAGAAGGGGAAGTCGTGGAAGTAGTGACAGACTTCACGTTCCTGGGATCCCAGATCACCGCAGACTGTGACAGCAGTCATGAAATTAAAAGACGCCTGCTCCTTGGGAGGAAAGCGATGGCGAACCTAAACAGCATGATAAAAAGTAGAGACATCACCCTGCCAACAAAAGTCCGCATGGTCAAAGCAATGGTATTCCCAGTAGTCATGTATGGCTGCGAGAGTTGGACTATAAGGAAGGCCGAGCGCAGAAGAATAGATTCTTTTGAACTATGGTGCTGGAGAAGACTCTTGAGAGTCCCTTGGACTGCAAGAAGAACAAATCAGTCAATCCTCAAAGAAATCAACCCTGACTGTTCCCTGGAAGGCCAGATAATGAAACTGAAGCTAAAATACTTTGGCCACCAAATGAGAAGGGAGCACTCTCTGGAGAAGACCCTGATGCTGGGAAAGATTGAAGGTCAAAGAAGACGGGGACGGCAAAGGATGAGATGGTTAGACAGTGTCATCGATGCAACGAACATGAAGTTGAGCAAACTTCAGAGGATGGCGGAAGACCGGAAGGCCTGGAGGGAGCTGGTCCATGGGGTCGCAAAGAGTCGGACTCGACTGTGCGACTGAACAACAAAGCAGAGGAAAAGATTTCAAGACCTGCAGGGATTCTCAGCATGGTCCAAAGACCACCTTTAAAATCACCACTACAAGAAGGCTGCGTGTTTTTTTCAACAGAATTTTGTTATGAGCCCATATTCTACACCCAGGGCCCATTTCATTGGGACTAACAATAGTCCCTCTGTGCGCTTGCCCTAAGGACTCAAAACATATGGATTTGTGGTTTACCCTTACTTTCTCTTCCTTAAATAGCAACTGTCCCTGCAAAAGACGTTCCCCATAATCAAGTTTAATGCTTTAAACCTCTCATATACACATCTTAGAAATCCCATCACATTTTGCTTGAGCTATTCTATATTAAAAGGAATGTATTTTAGAGAGGATCATTGCCACAGGCTTCATTAGGAACTAAGGACAAGATTATTGAAAGAAAGGCCTGGGGGGGGGGGGGGCATCAGGGTAAAGTACAGGACTCGTGTTTCTGCTTTGAACGCACACCACTTGCAGAAGGAACATGGCCTCTTGTGTTTCGCACTCAAGAGGACGTATGTCATTTGCTTCTCGGCTACCACCTTCCTACGGCTCTTCCACACCTATGCCTACAACGAGGCAACCAAGCGTCTGAGCCTCACCCAGGTGGCAACTACTGTGCAACCTGCAACGGGCCTTCAAGTTGCCTTTGTTTACTCAGACAATAAGTGCGGCATCTGCCTTCCCGCGGGCACAGACAGTGAGGCTGACTACAGATACCCAAGAGGCCAGCAGTTCAAAGTGTGGTTGGGCTTTGTGGGACTTCATAAGAGACTTGACCGCCAGCAGATCTGCTTAGGCTCTTTTTGGCATCCCAGATATGATGGGATTGGCTAGCTTTAAGGTTAAACTTAGCACACAAATGAAAGGGTTCTTCGGAGAGTCTTGTTTATGTTCTGGACGCTTGCAGGATCAGTGTGCTTCAATCTGCTTCCCATAAAGAGCGAGAAAGAACGAGATGGACTCATGTGAGCGCTTATAAAATCAGTTTCAGAACAGCAAGAATGCACACCGGGCATGGGAGGGAGGACCCTTCGAGGAAGTGAATCGGGGCAGCCACGTACAGCAGTTTTCTGCATAGCAAAAGCAGGGCTTCGGTTTTGTGGATGGAGGCAGAACATGCTCATCTCATCGCATCAACAACTTTGTCTATCACCAACCAGTTGCCACTCCCCGGCCCAAGGGCTGAAAGTCAGAGCACTGAAGGGGGAAGAATGACATGGCTCTTGCTAGGACTATCAATGCACCACAGGTAGTCGGCTCCCTTAAGCCAGACCCTATCTCCCAGGGCCAACAGCCTCTCTCTGTCTCTACACACACAACAACAGTACACAACATATATCCTGGAGGACACTGTGGTCGCGAACCTCTGCACACTCACAAGCACTCTGTACTGATCAGCAGGACCGTCTCTCCTTCTGTCTCATCCTCACGTTACAACTCAACTGCAGAACATACCCAGGGGGGAAAAAGGGGTTCCCTTCTGCAACTCCATGCAAAATCCTGTTCTGGCGAGAAGAGGAGAACCGCAGATTGCCTGGATACAGACAAACACACAAGTTTCAGACCCTCATGAAGCAGAAACATTTTCAAAACAGTATTTGTTTACCTTACAGTCCTTAGACATGAGGACCCGGCTTTGCTTCACATACACACATGCCGAAGACTGGCTTAGAGCTGTCCGGATTTTAATAACTTTTAGGTTCAATTCCAAGCCGCCCTGAGCTGCTTCGGTGGAAGGGCGGGATAGAAATCTAACTAATAAATAAATAAAATAAAATAAAAGTGCTGGCAAGCAGCCAACAGCAAAGGTTCCGGGCTCAGAAGGGAGCTGGGTCAAATAGACACAGATCCATCGGTTGGGATTTCATGGCCTGGGGGTGCAGCACCCCCCAGGATAATAACACATAGAAATAAATTAATTCACTTTAGCCTTTAAGGTGCTGCACGTAGCACAGGCTTGCTTCCTCTACCCTACAATTTTGCTTCTATGCATTTTCTTAATGTCTGTCTATATCGCAATAGCCCCATTCGTTCCGATCAAGTAACAGAAGGCAGGGAGAAAAGGAGTACCCATATGGCAAGCTGGACTGCAGCTGGGAGAAAGGAACTTTGTCCCTTTCCTGACCGTGAAATGTTTGCACATCCGCATCTATTCAAATATGTTAAGGCAACCACCAATTGCAGCCCTGCATTCAGGTCAGCAGCACGGCTCAGGTGTATGTTGGGAATTGGCCCAATTCTACTTTCAATGTCCAATACAGATGTGGTCTTGGCACATAAAACGGGACCCAAATAAACCCATTTTGTAATCTAGAAAAGGGAAATGTCAATCTCACACGGAAGCATGATTCTTTTGATTAGTCATGGAGCTATGAGGTACTGCTTTAAGGGAAGTAAGTACTTAAGACAATAGCAAGTGGAAGCTTGCAGGTGTGTCTATTGTATGCAGTACCTTTTATGCCCATTACCCTTCAGTCTCACTCTTCTCAGCTTGCCCCAAAAACATGCTCTATGTATATCCGCATTACTCAGATGTACCATTCACCTTCTCTCACTCTTTCATATGCACAGACCAGCACTTGACCTTTTGTCTTGAGGCCCAGGTCGCTGACAAATTTTTTTCTCCCTTGGACTTCTCAGCAGTTGGAATGTTCATAAACATTCCATAACACTTCAGCAGCTGGGCGAATGATTTATGTCTCATTTCTGTATACTAAAACTACAGTTCTCACATCAACAGTGAGAGGGGTTTCAAAAGCTCCCACTTGTGTTTAGTGTTTATTTCAGGATTGTTTTTTACTTTTGCTGAGCTTATCTGATTTGGAGTGCAAATTATTTTTCTGCAAATCTACTTGTTTGTGTGCACTCTAATCTTGTACCATTCGTCTCTTTACGACCATCATAAGAGCCCTAGAAGATTATTTAAAGCTGGCTCTGAATTTGAAAATAGATTTTTAGATTGGGAGAGAAGATGTACATTCTGGCAGAGGCAAATTCTTCGCATGAGATACAAAGGAACGCACTAGCTGAACACATCCATACAGTCTGCCTCGATCCTCATTCTTAAAGTTTATCAGTGTTTGTTAATCCTGGAGATTAAATATCTCAAGTGTTCCAAGGTAGTTCATATGATCCAGTTCTCTGGTTTCCAACGTTTGTCTGATTGAACCCTCAACAGATTCCTTACTAAATGCTAACAGCTGGGGCTGCTGGCCCCACGGTGCAAGAGGGACACATCCCGCTGTCATATATATGGGGTAGCCATGTTAGTCTTGGATCAGAGTTACGTGTGATTCAAGCAGCACTTTCTCAAGACAAATTTTGAACACAGAACAAAGCTATGCATTTGGCTGCATATTTCAAGAAAGCAGCAGCTATCCTAGAATCAAGAGCTGTAAAACTTCCAGAAATATCCAAGCCATGCAGGAAAAATAGTTGTTGGGGATTTATTTGGTGGGGTAAGGGAAGAGACCAGAAGTTTGGGGAACAACTGAATTATATGCAATACTTAAAAGCAATGTTCCCTCTAAGCTGTGGAGTCTTGTGAGCAAAAATTCTATTTTGTGAGTCACTGGCATTAAAGTTGTGAGCGAGCAATTTAGCTACTGCATAAATCAGTTTGCTCTGGAGCCATTCTTCCTGAGCTAGGACAAAAATTTGTGAGCTGGAGGCTAAAAAACTGTAAGCTAGCTCAAACTAACTCAGCTTAGAGGGAACACTGCTTAAAAGGTTTCCTTGCTTGAAAGCTAGTCAAATCCAACTCTAGGGGACAGTGCTCATCTCCGTTTCCAAGCCAAAGAGCCAGCGCTGTCCAAAGACTTATCTGTAGTCATGTGGCCAGCACGACTAAATGCCGAGGTGCATAAAATGCTGCTACCTTCCCACCGAAGCGGTACCTATTTATCTACTTGCAGTTTCTTGCTTTCGAACTGCTAGGTTGGCAGGACCTGGGGCCAGAGATGGGAACTCACCCCGTCCTGCAGCACTAGGATCTCGAACTGCCAAACTACAGACCTTCCGGTCTGCAAACTCAGCTTCTTAACCTCTCGGCCACCGCAGCCCCTATGCAATACTTACCCTCAAAAGCCATTCTTCTGCATTATCATCATAAATGCACCAGGTATTGCTTAGTTGGTATATAAAACTGTATTAGCTAGCATATTTATGGAATTTAGAAGTATAAATTCCTCAGTTTTATACAAGCAAAATGATGAATATTACCCAATACTAAAGCAAACTGTTTTGCCCTATGCTGTCTTAGAAATCTGACCCATTTCATAATACTTTTTTCCCAGTACTCCTGAAAGTTTTCCAACTTTTCTAACGGAAAAACTGAAAAAGTCCTCATGGCAGAGAGGTTTTTTCCTCTGAATTTTTTCCAGTTTCTTTCCCGTCCTTCACAGCTTTATGGAAGATAACTACAGGGAAGGCCAAAAACCAAGTTGCATCACTAGTGTGAAAACAGTGGCATACACTGAGAATACAGCAGGTATTGATATATTCACACTAGAGAAGCGTTGAGGGGAAAGGAGGAGATGTGAAGTTTATACCAAAAAGTGTCTGGAATAGAGGTATGACAGATAGACGTAGCTATAAATGTAATCCAATGGGGAGCACAGCATCTTTAGAAAAAGATTACTTATTTACATCTTTTGCATTTGCATCCCACCCTTTTCTCCATCACTGAACTCAAGGACGCGTACATCTGACTCTCAGGAAGTCTCCCATTCAGTCACTGACCAGACCAAGAGAGATCTAACCACTTTCAGCAAGGCCGCTGTATCACATGCACCTCAAGCCACACCCTGGAAGATATGTATCTGACACTCTATTTATTCTTCATTAAATCAAATTTCAATTCTACGCTAAGAAGAATTTTTTATAGCCCTCATTATACAGAGATCATAGAAGCTTTCTATATTTCCATATATTTAAAGGTAAAGGTAAAGGTTCCCTTGCTCGAAAGCCAGTCGAGTCCGACTCTAGGGTTGTGGTGCTCATCTCCGTTTCAAAGCCGAAGAGCCAGCGCTGTCCGAAGACGTTTCCATGGTCATGTGGCCGGCATGACTAAACACCAAGGCGCACGGAATGCTGTTACCTTCCCACCGAAGTGGTACCTATTTATCTACTTGCAATTTCTTGCTTTTGAACTGCTAGGTTGGCAGGAGCTGGAACTAGAGACGGGAGCTCACTCCGTGATGTGGCACACTCGGGTCTCGAACTGCTGAACTACTGACCTTCCACAGCCTGCAGTTCAGCGTCTTAACCACTTGAGCCACCGCAGCTCCATATATTTACTAAGGTAGAAAGAAAGAAGAAATGCAATATATTGAAAGCCCACCCCCAAAACACAAGAAATTTTGCTCAGCTCCCCTCTAAACCAAGATAATAACAGGAACTGCCCACAAACCTACCTTTGCACACATTAAGTATGACCAGCTTGCCTGAGTTAGTAAAATGGAAATTCAGTTCCCAGGATGTCAAACCTTGCCAAGAGTGCTATTCCAGCTTTAGTTAATAAAATTCAAACACTTTGCCTTTAACTTGTGACACAACAAGGTTATAATCTGCCCAGGGATTTGCAAGTATCTAGCCCATAGGGTGTTGAAGATAAACCTGAAAGTGAAATTTCAGAATGCAGAACTGAGAGACTGGGTACAACTTCCAGTGACCTGGAGCCAGGGCTTTATGCCCTTTTGCACCAATATAGTAAGTTATTCAAGAATAAGCTATTGTGTGCATGTTTATTTTGCATAAACTGTGTAACCTGAAAAATTCCGATATCACAGGAACAGCAAAGGCATACTGGCAGGCTTTCGGCTAGACTTCTGCTCTTCATTGATTGTCACCACTAATTATTGACTAAAAACAGAGGGGAGAAAGAACAGGTTTAAATGTTCATTTTTAGAAGCCAATCACCCTCAGTGCAATTCCTAAGAGACTCCAGCTTCTGGTCATCATTTAAATCCCTAAATGTTTAACTTTCATTGTTTGGGATGGCAATGAATGACTTTTAAGACTAATTAGACATGTCTGACGTTTAAAGCAGTGACCTTTCAACTATCTGGGGCATTTAAAACACAGAGTCACCTTTCAACCACTTTTGCTATAACCTACGCTGACACTACCACAGTATAAGCAGCAAGGGCCTCTAGGATGCATGTAAACAAAACCCAGTTATCTATTAACCAGCTACTCTTTTCCACAACATCTCTATGCAATAGGTCATTATCGGTCCATTTTTACATATGGGAAATCATCGCTGACCAAGTGCAAGTTACACAAGGCCATCAGGAACATACTGGAACTTGCCCTGACCTGGATAGCCCAGGCAAACCTGATCTCATCAGACCTTGGAAGATAAGCAGGGTCGACTCTGGCAATTACTTGGATGGGAAACCTCCTTGAAATACCAGAGGCGGGAGTAGGGTTTATTCAGCCACCTCTCTGAATATCCTCCAGGCCCCCAATAGGGGTCAGTCACCAGAGGTCGCCATGACTTCCAGGTGCACACACACACTCACTTTTAAAAATACCAAAAAAGAGCATACTGGAACTTGGAACCAAGATCTGCACGGCTTCTTTTTGTGCCAAATCCACACACCTTAAATGCCAGCTTCTAGATTTGCAGCGACCTCACAATGGCCACAGAGCTTAAAAGAGAGAGAGAGAGAGAGAGAGAGAGAGAGAGAGAGAGAGAGAGAACATAAATTGATTCCCCCCCCCAGCCTAGTGCAACTCACTTTCTCCAAGTTTCAGCCATTCTCAGCAGATACACCATACAAGCCAAAAGAATGAGATAAGGATAAGGACCTCTCCAAACTCAAGCCTTGTTATAATTCACTAGGTAGCCTTAGACAAATCATTTGTCATCAGAGAATCAGCCCTCCCATTTGCAACAGGGACATAATAGCGATCTACCTTAATTGGGCTGTTATAAGGATTACCAGTCGAACTGTTTTGAACACTCTAAAGCACTACAGTGACATTAATTATTATTATTATTATTATTATTATTATTATTATTATTATTATATCACTGTGAAACAGAAGCACCAATCAAAGGAGGCAGGCCTTGCCTAAATTTAATAACAAAATTATGTGCAACCCACTTTTTTGCAAGATATTTTACTTTCCTAGCAGTAATTTTAAATGCACAATACAGTGAGAAATGGTTGCAGAATTCGGAGTTCTTGGCAGAGTATACAGTGAAGCAAACCACAGACCGTATACTGGGCAAATACTCATAACCACTTCCGCACAGATGGCCATGACTAATCTTATATTATTCAAAATTAGCTCACTAATATGCCTGGTATAAATCTAGCCGGCGATGTCCAGTAGGTGGAGGATTGGGCTTGGGTTCAAATCCCAACTTGGTGATTAACTCAGTGGGTGGCCTTGGATAAGTCACTCTCTGAAGTACCCAAAATGGAAACAGGAGGTCACCTGAAAGGGCTCTTACAAAACCACAGGAGATGTTTGCATAGTGCCCTATGCACTAGGCCAAATGATAAATGAGCAACATTATTAATAATTCTGTGGCACATTACTGTTACTCTCTCAGGCCCAAGCACTAACACAGAATACAATTTTTAACTAAAGCTTTGGCACTGACAGTTCACACACACCCAGAAATCACAGAACAAATGAAAAATAGAGATGGGTAATGCTACTTAGAAAAATCCTGAGTTAATGCATCTATTTAAGAAAAACAGAGCAAAAAGCAATCCCAGTGTGATTATTCAATTTGCAAAAGAGGCTTTTCACAATTGGAGCACATTTTTTAAAAGAAAGATCTTGTGTTGTGTGTGTGTGTTGTGGGGGGAATCAGTGCCTGCTTGCCTCCGCCAATACTTGTTCTATATGGTTCTGTAACAGGCTGATACGAACCACAGACCCATACATGACAACACGATCCTCAGAACTGCACTGGTCCTGGACTGAAGGATGGTCCTTTTGTGAACAACAGGGCAATGCAAGAAAGAGGAATTCTGTTTGCTTGTTACTAGGAGCGTTTCTTGCAAACAAAGGAAAATTTATCTAAAAAGCAGATGAATTAGGCAGCAAGCTGCAGAAAGGCAGCAGAACCAAGAAACAAGCCTACAAATGAAAGATTTGACGTTTCACCCCACCTGGCCACTACTTAAAGGTGCTTAGAAATCCATCTCTGCACCTTTATGTCACGGGGGAACCTCACAAATACCTAGC
The DNA here is from genome assembly GCF_001447785.1 of Gekko japonicus. Taxonomy (NCBI): domain Eukaryota; kingdom Metazoa; phylum Chordata; class Lepidosauria; order Squamata; family Gekkonidae; genus Gekko; species Gekko japonicus. The sequence goes on from NW_015164206.1 coordinate 111,354, forward strand.
CAACACACCTACAAAAACTAGTGGAACTATAATGTTTGCGTCCATGCAAAGAGAATGCCAAAAGAACCGTCTGACAAGAGCTGTACAGAGCTTACCATTTAACCCATTTCACACTTAACACAGAGGCAAATACAGGAGGCTACCCAATCGGGATTCACCAGGAAGCCTCAGCCAGTCCATACACACATATATACGCTGTATACACATTTGCAAACAAGAATGTGTTGCATTCACATGCGCAGCAGATACATCTCTCTCTTTTTTTAAATAAGTCATAAAGAGGCTCTTAAGGATGTGCTGCATCTAGAACCTAAAATGCAACTGCAGCAACTCACTGGCAAAGCTCCCTCTCAGCTGTGGAATCTTGTGAGCAAAAATTCTACTTTGTGAGCTACTGGCATTAAAGTTGTGAGCAAGCAATTTGGCTACTGCATAAGTTTGCTCTGGAGCCATCCTTTCTGAGCTAAGACAAAAATGAGTGAGCTGGAGGTTAAAAAAACTGTGAGCTAGCTCACACTAACTCAGCTTAGAGGGAACACTGCTCGCTGGTAAGACATGAGTAATCTCACCAGCACCCTCAAAATAAAATTCAGCCAAACATAAGTGGTTTGAAAAAAATGTATAATGTACACTCCGGAAAAATGATGTGTATAAAAGAAATGAAATCGTATTTCTTTTTTGTTGGAAAACTATAAATAAATTTATTAAAAAAAAAAAAAAATTCAGCCAGGATCACAAAACTCCAAACTTGTGTCTTCCCCCCACCCCCACCATTGTGCCCAAAGACTCTTGCGATTTTGTAGCCTCTCTCTAGGACTCCCTTAAGCGTCACTCTACAACGCATATATTTCACATTGTCCTGTGCTTGTGTATAGAGTCAAACAAAGGATCACCTTCTCTTGATAAAAGACACGTGGGCAATGGAATACTTTTTCTATCAGGATGAGGACACCAGTGATGTTATGGAGGGCTGGCTGAATTTCTGCTTGCTTTTCAGCCAACCTTTTTTTGAAAGCTTGCCGTAATTCATGTAAACTATGTAAAATGTAACTCCATACTTAAAGAGGAAACCATATATAAACATATTGTTTTCATTTATACCCCCCCATTTTCCCCCAACGGGGGCCCAGAGAGTTCACCTCTCTTTCATTTTATCCTCACAACTACAAATTTAGGAGATTTTAAATAATATTTTAAAGTGCTTAGTCACCAGAAACATTGAGCACATGCGCCTGAGAGCCTCTGCTGGAGAAGGAGGAGCCCTTCATTACCCAAAGGAGTCTCGGAGCAGCTTACGATCTCCTTTCCTTTCCCCTCCCCACAACAGACGCCCTGTGAGGTAGGTGGGGCTGAGAGAGCTCCTTCGAAAACTGCCCTTGAGAGAACAGCTCTGAGAGAACTTGTGACTGACCCAAGGCCACACCAGCAGCTGCATGTGGAGGAGTAGGGAGTCAAACCTGGTTTCCCCAGATTAGAATTCGTGCTCCTAACCACTATTATTATGCTCAGGAAAGAGAAACAGAACTAACCATTTCCTGATTAATTTTCATCATTAATTAATTTAATTAATACGTTAAACTGCCTGTCCTATTTAAAACTGGATTTTGCCTTTGTTTTTATTGGTTCCATGAATCTGTCCCTGAAGAAGCCAGTAATCAAAATGGAGACTACCAGAACTCCACTGAGACATGAGACAAAGTACTGTAGTGATGCTATGTTGAGATATAATACAATGCATATAATAGTTTCAGGATCTGCAAAGTTTTCCCAACTTCCATCTCTTTGTAAACCGTAAGAAAATGTTTCTTATAAAAGATGGGCCTTCTGGCGCTATTTTTCTTCTCCATGCTGTCTGCTCAAGTATTTCTTGCATACATTCACCTGCAAGTTTCAGAATCACTGCAAGCTTCCCAAGTATTCACCTTGCGTTATTATAAATTGCAGCCTGCCTTAACATCTGGCCGAACATCTGTTCGAGCCCCACCGTGGCCGGAGTGAGCTCCCGGCCTGCGTCCCAGCTCCCGCCCACCCAGCGGTTCAAAAGCCCGTTAAAGGGCGAGTAGATGAATGGGAACCTACCCTTAGTAGGGTAGGGGCACCCCCCTCGTCCGAGGAGTGTGGTGTGCGGCGGCGGCAGTAGCAAAGGAACAACAACAATGGCAGCGACGGCGGCGGTGACGGCGGATCCTGGCGGCAGAGACGAGGCGGCGCGGTGGAACATCGAAAGCCAGTGGAGCGATCCCTGGTGGCCTGCGGAATTCCAACAGAAAGCGGCCAGCGCGAGCAGCAGAAGGTGCGGATAACGTCATCTCCCGGCGCAGCGGAGCCTATCGGACGGAGCCAAGGCCGGGAGAGACAAACTCACACACCGAGACGGCTGCCTCGCTGGAGAAGAACTGTGCCGGAGAGAGGAGCGTCCTGCTGACCGAAGGAGCCAAGAAAGCCGAAGCCGGAGACCAGAAGGAAGAGCCGCCACCACCGGGGTGCTAGGTAGGCTGACCCAACCCCTGAGAATGTGCCCATAGTTAGGGATCCATAAAAGTGATTAGCACTACAAAGTTGTAAACTGCCCAGAGACCCCCATTGGGGGGGTTAGGGCGGTATATAAATCGAAGGTTAAATAAAATAAATAAATAAATAAATAAAAAATAAATGTGTGAGTGTTACACAACATAGATATATTCTCATCCCCAGCATAAGACCAAAAGCCATATTACCCTAGCCGTAAATGGTATGTTGAATGCCTTTTTCGTGCCCTGTAACCAGATAGCAGTTACATCTTCCCACTAACACACAGGCATACTATAAAGCCAGTTCCATCACCACACGAAAGATATTCTGCACAGCTCACAGTGATAAACAGGCCCCTGCCACCATTAACAGAAAAGCCAGAGGAAACCAACAGCAACATAAATCAGAGGCTAAAAGGGAATTGCTTACCAAAGACCTGTTGGAAGATGAGCAGCTGGGCTTTATTCCTGCTTTAAATTGCTGAAATGCTGGTTGTTGTAGTCCCTGTAATAAAACATTGAGGGCCACTTCCATATATCACATAGCAACAAACGTGGGTTTGTTTAGCCACGTTTGTTGAGTAGGAGGAACCTTTCTGGCTATTTAATGTGCATCTTATTAGTGAGCATGATCCAGACATCATGCATCATGCAAAATTCATATATAGAGTATATGACATGAACTATCATGGTCAAATTTTGCACAGAGGGAAATAGGAAGTAGGTCAAAACAGGCCTCTCTCTTTGGCCTAAACTGCATGTCCCACAAAAGCATCCACAGATCACCCAAAACCCTTTTAAGAACAAGGAAAAAACGCTTCAGGTGGGGCCAGCTAGGAGCAGAAAAGCAGTGGGGGAGTTGCTTAACCCTTTCCCTCTTTCCAAAGGTCCCCCAAGCAGCTCCCCTCCACCTTCAACGGGTTTCAAATGTATGCTCCTCAGAACAAGCTAGGAGCTCCATTACCTCCACCTCTTCTCCCATCACTGCCACAACAGAATGGGTTTGCCTCAGGACAGGACGAACAGCAAGATTAACCTATTTTATTTCCCGGTGGCACATGGATGAACCCATGCTTGCTCCACCCACATCCATTATAAACAAGAATGGTATCTCCAGTCCCCCCAGCATACTACAAACAAATCACTATCTGCTCTAATGACTAAAAAAAAGTGAAAAGGAATCAAGGACACAAGTACTGGCATGCAAAGTATCACCTAAAACACATCATTCTCCGATAGTGTCTGACACTGATAGCCTATTTAAATTGTGTACTACTAATATGCTTTTTCAAGCACTGATAAGGCAATAAACTGAATTAGCTAGCTGGCCAGCTATCACAGCACACCTGAAGTCTCGACATATTACCAAAGCAGTGGTTCAACACGACTAGCAGCTTATACCGCCTATAACAGAAAAATCGGAACAGTCAGTCAAGATGCAAGTCAGCATGTTCTAATTTACTTCAATTAGAAAGTAAGTTCAATTAAGTCACAATTACAAACGCATTCCCAACAGCTAAGATTCAATCTTCCAGAAAACACATTTTACAGATGGTTGCTTGAGGCATTTTTTTTAACATTAAAATAATTTGGCATAACTCGCTTGCCCTGTTTCATTGCTCTCCCCCCACCCCCCCTGTGGAAATACCAGCTTCAGCTTCAAGGTTTCTGGTCCTCAGGGTCAAATGGCAGGAAAAAGTCTGCAAGGTATCAAACCCTTTATTAGATGTGTCAATCAGGGCAAATACGCCTCCAGTGGTTAACAAGATGGTAATTCTGCATACTTCTGCCCCTAACGCCCTCCCATCACCCTTGGCTTCTCCCTGGTCCTAAAAAGGCACGTCTTCATTCCTAATGCAAAAAATATCTTTTGCAATTGAGATAATTTTTCCAGACTGCAGAACAGCAAAGCTTTTAAACTACAGAAATTCAACTCCCTCCTTTCCCAGACCCAGAGACTGAAGAGTGCAATGGAGACAATCTACATTTATCAGAAGGGTGAAAGTCATTTATGTACTGGCACAGATTCAACAGAAAATCTGCATCTCTGTGTCCAACCCACCCAGGCGAAGTGAGAGCAGTTCAGACCTCCCCTCCTCTCACACATACCCCCTTTATGGATTAAGAGAAACGTCAGGATCTGAGGTGCCCCCAGTCTCCTATTTTTGTGACCAAGCCCCCACCCAGCCCCAACTGCTGGCAGCACAGAGGCTCACACCATGCTACTGTGTACCTCCTCTATAAATATCCATCACAAATTGAAAAATGTGTGGGCAACGTAATTCAATAGCCAAAAATGTTAACAAAGACTGCTGCTGTAATGACTGAGCTGCACATATAGCTGAGGCAGCCAAAGTCGCAAAGCCTTTTAGGAAGGCAATCCTGCCTACACACACACGAAACACCCAAGGCGTAACAACTAGGACTCAATTTTCTCCTAAGGGCTCCCCTAAAATGAACAAAGTCACACACACACACACCCATTTCTAGGCTGAAAATCATCCATGAGAGGACAGATATTGCCACACAAAACAAAGGCCTCAGATGACACTGTCCAAGCAGATAACAGCAAAGCTAGCAACCTTTCAAAGCAGACAGCAAGTGTCTACCGTTCCCAAGGCAGTCATAAAGTGTGTGTGGGAGGGAACCTAACTAATATTAATAATCCACATTAAACCCATTTCAGGAAATACACGAGTGAATTCAATCAGAAAGCCTGGTGCCATCTCCCTTTGAATGAAAGAAAAAAGCATTTATTCAAAGGCAGAAAGTGATTTGGCTGCTCATTCCCATTGATGTTTCCCACGGGCCTATCAAAATGCTTATTCTGTATTAGATTAATCATTATGCTAAGCAAGGTCAAAGCAGGGCCCTAGAGAGGGCTAGAGAAAATAATATATATTGTGACCTCCTGGGTGCCAACTCATTTCAGAGATACCATCTAGAACTGCCTCCATTCTATCTTTGAAACCAGTTTATTTTATTTATTTATATTTTAAATCTATGAATCGCCGAAGCTCTCTTCAGATAGGGCTCTGGGAGATGTACAACAAAAGTTAAAAAACATCAAACAAAAAAGTTAAAATGAATAAATACCATTTCTTACATTCTTAAAATAATCTCAGATGGGATTACTAATCTGTGCTTAAACCCATTCTGAACTGTGTTACCACCCCGTAGGTGGGGTAAAGACTAAGAGGAGGCCAAAACATCTCTGCCTTATTAAAAAAATAAATTCGTAGGATGCTGAACTCTCTTCTGCAGCTGTAGAATACACACACCCTGCTCTACAAGGCACCAACAGGTATTCCACTGAGAACGCCTGCTGTGTTTTTAACACAAAATCAGAGGCTCAAGTACTACTTAATGAAAAAGCAAACACATTGTATTCTATTTGAATGTAGAAACCCACCTCTTCTTGTTTCAGCTGGCTGCCCATTCGTATTTATGACAAGTGAAAGATCAACCATCCTCTGGCTCAAGAGGCCTGGGTATACCAGTTCTACACAAGAACAAGAGTCCACTTACAGGTGTGAGTGAAGTGCCTTCTCCTTAGGGTTGCCGGCTCTCAATTGGGTAATACCTTTACATTTGGGGGGTGGAGCCTGAGGAGGGAGGGGTTTGAGAATGGAGTTCAATAGGGTATAATGCCATAGAGTCCACCTTCCAAGGCAGCCATTTTCTCCAGAAGAAGAGAAGAAGCGATTGGATTTATACCCAGCCCTTCACTTGGAGTCTCAGAGCGGCTTACAAACTCCTTTCCCTTCCCCTCCCCACAACAGACACCCTGTGAGGTGGGTGGGGCTGAGAGAACTCTGGCACAAACTGCTCTTTTTCAAGGACAGCTGTGCCAGAGCCTGTGACTGACCCAAGGTCACATCAGCAGGTGCAAGTGGAGGAGTGAGAAATCAAACCCAGTTCTCCCAGATTAGAGTCTGCACACTTAACCACTACACCAAACTGGCTCTCCAGGTGAACTGATCTCTGTTATCTGGAGATTCCTGCTTTAGAGTGCAACTCGAACCTAGTGGCACTTTTAAGACCAACAAAGTTTTATTCTAAGTATAAGCTTGCACACAAAAGGTGCCGCCGGACTCTAATTTTGTTTTGCTGCTTCAGAGCAACATGGCTACCCACCTGAATCAATCTGGACATAAATTGTAATCCATATCCTCCTAACACAGTGACCCTCAGTTTTTTTAAGATCTACCTTAAGCATACATCTGTTATATACAGTGTCATATACTTTTCCATATCCTCCTAACGCTGTGATCCTCAGATTGAGTAGCCCATATCTTGGCCCCGTTCACACGGAGCATTGGCTGTGCTGAAGGCACGATCGTCCCGCGGATTTTCTGGGCGCGATCACACAGGAACATCTGGGAGGCGTAGCACACCCATGGCTAACCCGTGGCTTTTCGCCAAAGATGTGGAGTAAAAAACTACCACATACGAGGTACTAGTTTCCGGAAAACGTGGGGCAAGGGCAGGCGTCTGATCGCGTTTCTGCGTGAATCCCGTGGCATCCGGCGCCCGTCCATGTCCCATCGCAAACCGGATTTTTTTTTGTAAGTCTCCACAGGATGCGCACAAATGATCATGCCAATGCACAAACTTCAGCGAGAAAAAAAATTCCTGTTTGCCATGGAAGCGGCACCTAGCGATTGCTGGTGTGATCGCACCTCGGCGCTTCTTTGCTGCGCTTCAGGATAGCCATGTGATCGGCACCTAACAGCCTAACCATGGGACCTCGACGGGACATGTGATCGGGCTGCCGCGCGTTACTTTGCTCCGGGGCTAACAGCTACGCTCCCCCCCCCCCGTATTTTCTGGCCCGTGTGACCGGGACCATTATTACTTAAATACTCCAAGAGCCAGGGAAGAATGGTCTTTATAGTGCTGAAGTGGAACCAGAGAAGTATAGGTTCAAACCCTCACACCGCCACAAAGCTCACTTAGGTAACTTTGGGGCCATCACTCTGCCTGACTTTCCTCACAGGCCATTGCGAGGGTAAAACAAGAGGGGCATATTCACCACTCTGAGCTCCTTTAAGGAAAGACAGTTTGTGAGATGTGAATCATAATACTCAACTTATACCACTGTTGTTTTAATGAGGAACTTAGCCTTGATCCTCCTTTTGCTTTCTTAACCTCACTTACTCTTCACTCCATTTCCAAAGCCTGCCCCATCCCACCAACCGAGATCCCTCAGCCTCTCTTATTTTCAACTGTCATCCCAAGCTAGAGTGAGGCCCGCTCTACACATGAAGCAGAATCTTGAGGTGGAAGACCCAAATTTGGACTACTGGTAAGCGGGTAGGATGACATTTTCAAATGCTCCACCCACTTTAAAAAATAACCCAATACACAATAAATAATGGCTTTAGCCTTGCCTTCTCTCCAATACTAGCTGCTTAACGACAGAGGGTTTGTTTTAATGTCGGGGGCATTAAAAATGTGATTCTCCTGCCTGCAGTCTGAAGTAGTGGAATTCATTTTATCACCTTGACGCTGTGCTACCTGATTCTGCTGCCTGTGAAGACCAGGCCTTGGCCTACCCTTCTCTCTGGCTTCCTAGCGCTCTGAGTAAGGCAATACACAGTTGAACAGTTCAACACTGTAAAGTCTCAGATGGCAAAACCTAAGTTATATGTGTAAAGGCAGCACAGGGTGCAGCAGTTCACAATTTTCTCTCTTCAGTATCAGGTGTCTGCAGTTTTGCTTCTAGAACACGGGCAGTGCCACCATACGCAGAATTGAAGTCAAGGGGCCAAGGAAGATGTAATACTGTTTAAGGTGGCATTGTGAGGCATTTATATTTTTTAATTTCATAAATATACCATATATGTAGTATAATGGATATGCTGAGTTACAAAGATGCATTGTTAATACAGTAAAATAAGTTTAGGTTCAGTAGAAAGTATTTCTCTTTTTTTTCTGGGGGGGGGGAACCTTTTCTTCCCCATGGCTTCAACATTTCTGGAAATGTTACATCTCTTACAAAGCAGAAGGTAGAGCAATTGTCATGAGTTCTCTCTCGGTTTTTAATAAACCCTGTTTTGCGGTCACACATGCGAGATAACGCGGGGGGGGAGAAGCGAGGCTATTTGTTCCGTAGGAATTTGACCCGCATTTGCGCAATCACACAGTACCTGGGAGCTGTGGGGTCAGCCTGCCACTGCATGATCAGATGCAACAGCGGGTGAATTGGGGGGGGGGGGGTTGGCCAGTCTGGCCACGTGTTTCTGGTATGCTTCAATGAGGGATCAAATTATTAAAAAATAAAATAAAAATAAACCCTGTTTTGCTCAGAAAACTACCATATGCTCCCATCCTTGCTGGGTAACCTTTCACACTGTATTTTTCCACCAACAAAGATTATCAGCAGACAGTTATCTGTCTCCACAGCACTGATATACAAACAGACAGGCTACTGTCCACAATTTGACAAGTCACTGACTAGTTACACCTACAGTTATTGCCCAATCATTCAACTCCTCCTGATCTTTCTATAGCCCCTTCCAACCTTCAAGACCCAGAAGAGCACAACTTCCTGTGTAAGCAAGCTCAGCACCTTTCCAAGAACAGCCTTTACGGTTCAGCTATACGCTTATTTCATTTGTTTTCCAGATTCATACCCTGCATCTTAATAAGGGGAAGATCTTCCTCTAGGTCAAATCAAGAGAGGTAGTTAATGCATGAGCCAGCCATAAAATGTCTCCATTTTAAATATAAACATGATTTAAGAGTACAGAGAACAAAAAAGACATTCCTGACTGTGACTAAAACAAGAAAGTTTTCTGAATGATGAGTAGATGTTATGCCCTGTAGCCAGAGGGAGAAATCTGAGAGAAAACAGTTAAGTGCTAGATCCTTCTGCTCGTTAATATTTTAAATTATGCGCTTAACTAAAGAGTCTGTATTTAAACGCCCAACGCTGGCTAATTCCACAAAGGCCACGAGACTGGAATCAGCAGCAAACAAAGAAAAGTCACAGAGAGTTCAGAAAATGTGAAGTTGTTCCTCTGAATACAACTGCAGCAAACAGTAGCTGTCCAAAATTTGTATAAGTATCCAGTGATCGATGCAAGCACACCACGTTCTCCCCTCTGTAGAGAAAAAAGGTAAAGGTAAAGGTTCCCTTGCTCGAAAGCCAGTCGAGTCCGACTCTAGGGTTGCGGTGCTCATCTCCGTTTCCAAGCCGAAGAGCCAGCGCTGTCCGAAGACGTTTCCGTGGTCATGTGGCCGGCATGACTAAACACCGAGGCGCACGGAACGCTGTTACCTTCCCACCGAAGTGGTCCCTATTTATCTACTTGCAATTTCTTGCTTTCGAACTGCTAGGTTGGCAGGAGCTGGAACTAGAGACAGGAGCTCACCCTGTCTTGCGGCACCCGGGTCTTGAACCGCTGAACTACTGACCTTCCACAGCCTGCAGTTCAGCGTCTTCTCATTAACTGCCTGAATTCTATACAAGCCAAAAACAAACGCTACACACAATAACTTTCAGTAAGAGCAACCAAAATAATCTAACACAGAGTGCAAGCTTTCGAGATCTTCAGGACACTCCATCAGGCTGGATGTTCAAAAACAAAATGGAGGGGGAAATGATTTTTAGGGCATGATCGCAATGCCTCTTTGTTAGCATCCGATGCAGCGTGCTTGACTTCAGTGACTAGCCAGTGTAAGTCAGGAAGGAGAAGCAAAAACGCAAGCCATCCATGGCTATAGCTGGTTATAAGACTGCACCTTCAGTATGCTTTGAAGAAGCAAAACTTGAAGCCATCCAGTGAAAAATGAACGACCAACCGTTGATCAAAATTCTCTCTGACAATGCAGCCAAGGGTGGCTTCCATCTTTGCTTCCCCTCCCCAGCATGCCAAGGGTTCAAACTTGATGCTGGACAGCCACATCCCTGTGCCCAGTGAAATCAACAGAGAATCTCACACAGGAAGCTAGCAAAAAGGTTTAAAACCAATGGCAAGTGGCTGAGGTCAAGAGATATTTTTCCAGGAATGGTATTCAGAATAGAAATAAAATTTAATGAGGTGAAATTTCTCTTAGAGGAACAATAAAGATGGCAACTGAAAAGAGAGAGTGAGTTATGTCCCCGAATCAAATGTATTTCCATGGGTGATTCTCTCTCATTTACAATATATAAAAATCTGTATCTGATCCTCCTTGCTATTAATTTTTGCATAGCCACATAGCCCAATGTTTCCCTGCCCTAAACAAAAAGCCATTTAGCAGCTGTTGTTTTGGTTTCAGTTCATTTGGGTTCTTCTGTGCAGAGATGTATATGTTGAACCAGAGACAACGTCTTAAACATTAAGAACATAAGAACATGAGAGATGCCAATGTTGGATCAGGCCAAAGGCCCATCCAGTCCAACACTCTGTATCACACAGTGGCCAGAAATACCAGGTGCCATCAGGAGGTCCACCAGTGGGGCCAGGACATTAGAAGCCCTCCCACTGTTGACCCCCCCCAAGCACCAAGAAGACAGAGCATCACTTGCCCCAGAGGCCCTATTCCTTCACCTTCTCCCATTGTGATTTCTACCGTGAGCAACAAGGGAGCAAACTCCTTCCCAATTTCCACTGAATGGCAAAGCTAGAATCGAGAAAGCACACTGGGGGAAATTCTCCCCAACTGCTCTGCACCAGCTGCCTCAGCCTGGAAGGTCTGCCCAACCTACAGCCCAAGGAACTTCCCCAAGCCCCAAAAGGTGCAGGTTGGAATGCTACAAAGAAACCAATAAATCTGCCCAACAACAAGAGTGTTTTGATTTTTCGGCATTTCAGTTTTGTTGGTACTGTATGTAATAAGCAGATTTTTAAAAAACACACACAACAGCAAACGATACAAAGGCCGAAATTCCAGAGCCACTTTGGTGTAATGGTTAGGAGCGTGTATTCTAATCTGGGTGAACCCGGTTTGAGTCCCCACTCCTCCACAATGCAGCTGCTGGTGTGACTTTGGGTCAGTTACAAGTTCTTTCAGAGCTGTTCTCTCAAGGGCAGTTCTCGAAAGAGCTCTCTCAGCCCCACCTACCTCACAGGGTGTCTGTTGTGGGGAGGGGAAGGGAAAGGAGATCATAAGCCACTCTGAGACTCCTTCCGGTAATGAAGGGCAAGGTATAAATCCAATCTCTTCTCTCTTATTCTTCTTCAGTATGCCGTGTTGTTGTTGTTTTACATATAGTGTTGTTGTTTTTAATTGCTTGATATTGTCTTTATCTTTTTTGCACATTTGCCCAGAAAGTACCTGGCTATAACTGAAGATGTAGAGAAAAAACTTTCTACATTATTCCTGAGCATGCCATACTATAAGAAGTGCCCATCTTTTCTTCAAAGCCATACAGACTTGCCAACGTGCAAGAGACTCAGCACGCACGAATCTATGCCCATATCACATTTCCCCTACTTTGGACTGCCCTCCATCCAAATAGGAATCTTCACCGCTTCAATCTGCTGACTGAGCTTTCAGGAAGTGTCTTCAACAGAGAAGGGCGTGCACAGGAGTTAAAAAAGCCAAACACAAAACACACAAAAGAGTCTTGTGGCATCCTCAAGACCTAAAAGATTTAATTTTGTCTTTTGAGTACCACCCTACAGATTAGGATAGCGATCCCTCTAATATTTTGATAGCTCCTGACAGCCTACAAGGTCAGAGCCAACACTGACCTTAATTGAGGGTTTCTCACATCTCCACTGCTGCCTGGCTCGTCTCTGAACTCTATGCCACAGCCAGGGGCACTGCCTACTTTTAAATTGCATGAGTTGGCCAAAACAGAACATTCCCCCCCCCCTTTAAAAAGGCTTTAATGTTGTACAGATTTTCAGGAAACCCACACAGCAAAGCTCTACTTGGCACCAACTGGCAGATTTGCTTCCGCATACCAAACAACACAACACTAGTCAAGAACCGGGTGCTGGAGAAGGCACGCTTTCTTGCCAGCTATGTACAAAACACAGCTTCCACCCCCAGGAACTAACAAGGCACACTCATGGGGCTGTACAGAAAAGGGAAAAAAAAATTCCAGATAGGTGCATCAGGTGCAATGCATGAAAGTGACATGAGGCAAGAAAGAGAATTCTCTTGAATACATTGCGGCACATTGAATTCATTACATCACCTCTGTTTACAGCATCGCGCCTTAGGGCAAAGAAGGGAATGTGCAATTTACGAGCCAGGCCGAATACAAACCCAAACATTCTATGCCGCCTGAGACTATTAGTCAGTCTGTTAAGCCTTTACTGCAAGCATTCAGAGTACTTTACATAAATAACTTTTTAGATCCTCATGACAACTACTTATAAAGGCAGGCTCGACAAACGGAAAGGTGGGGCTGAAATCACACCTTCCCCAAGACCACCTGGTAACTGCAGAGGGACCTGAACCAGGAAGACAGATTCAGGTGGGTAGCTGTGTTGGTCTGAAGCAGCAGAACCAGGAAGTTACTCTTAACCATTATAACACACCAGGTTGAACACACAGAGGCATTCCCAATATATCCTATGCCTGCTTGCTCTCCCTCCCTTCACAACCTTAGAGGAAGTACACATTGTCCTTCCAACACAAACTCTAAGCAGGAACAGATCGAACTGCCAGGAAAATGCACTTCACACAGAATCAGAGTTGGAAGGGGCCATCCAGGCCATCTAGTCCAACCCTCTGCTCAATGCAGGATCAGCCTAGAGCAGTGGTGGCGAACCTATGGCACGGGTGCCAGAGGTGGCACTCAAGAGCCCTCTCTGTGGGCATGCGTGCCATCGCCACAGCCAGGCCCAGACCATCATTATAAAGTATTCTCTGCCAAACAATTTTAAGTAAATGAAAGCATTTGGGATTGCTTTCCTTACTTTGTTTGGATCATCTTAAATTAATGTATGGGTTCTTAACCTCAGTATTCAGGTTAAATTGCCGTATTGGCACTTTGTGATAAATAAGTGGGTTTTGGGTCGCAGTTTGGGCACTCGGTCTCTAAAAGGTTCGCCATCACTGGCCTAGAGCATCCCTGACCAGTGCTTGTCCAGCCACTGCTGAAAGACTGCCAGGGAGGGGGAGCTCACCACCTCCCGAGGCAGCTGATTCCACTGTTGAACAACTCTTACTGTACTTTCCTCATACCCAGCCAGTACCTTCCCGCTCTTAATTTAAACCCATTATTATGAGTCCTGTCCTCTGCTGCCAACAAGAACAGCTCCCTGCCCTCCTCTAAGTTACAACCCTTCAAATTTATCATTCTAGACACACAGACTCCTCAAAACAAACGGTTTTACCATGCTGAAAAGCAACAGTCATGTGCAATCTTATGAATCTCCTCCTGGAACAATTGTTTTTAAGAGGTGAAGGTTCCATAACATGCAAGGCAAAAGGTCCAAGCAAGACAAGGATGGGTGAGCATAAAGCTTAGCCCCAAGTACATTCAAGTAAGGGAGTTCTATTGCCCTCAGAGCACTAATTAAAGATCTTACACTAATTTTTCCCCATGCCTACGCATCTAAAGACCCAAGAGCAGAAATATAATCACAGGGACTGAATTTGTACACACTAAGGGCAATATATTTAAATTTCAATCATCTACAAAGGCAGTTCTTTCAACATCGGCGGAGTCAAAGAACTCCTGTATATGCACAGTCGATTTCTGATTACTTTAAGGAGACTCTGCCAATTCCTATCATGGTCCAAACGTAACCTCTGAAAACCAGTGTCTACATTCTACAAGGTCAGATATATTACAACAGCGGGTATTAAATTTTGAAATCTGATGGAAGCCTTCGATAGGGACGTGTATCGACTGTTCAGAACTTAACGGTGTTGTGGCAAGAGGTGAAGTGGGAGAACAAGCAATCATCACGCTAAGTTTAACAGCTGATCCTCCAGATGTCTCCCATTTCGATTCTGTTTCATTTGGAAGATGATCTAAGATTCAGGGAGAGCTATGGGTCAGTGGTAGAGTACACACTTTGCAGACAGAGGGTTCCAGGTTCATTACCTGCAAGCCTCAAGTCCCTGGACACACAAATGCTGAAGCGGGCACACAGTCTTTCTTATAAAAAGCTTCATATGAAATCTTCCTGAAATTAATAACCATGAATGTTGGTTGACAGTGAACCTTAAACCTTTCTCATTCGCCTTTTTTAAAGTAACCTTAACACTCTCAGAGCTGGATCGCCAATTTCTCTCCAGACGGCGGGTAGAAAAATCACATATCCTAAACCCTAAAATAAAATATCCTCACGCTTAAAAAGTCAGTGGCTTCTCGCCAACGAGCAATTGTAATCACAACCACAGGGCTCGAAGATTTCAACAACTTCATCATGTCTGTAACAGAAAAGGGTGGGTAGAAAGCCACACTGATTCTCAAGAGATATAAACACAATGGTTGTCACAAACAGCTAAGTGTTAATGCAGAAAAGGGTCTGTAGCAGTGAAGCAACACCTGAGCCGTCCCAAAGTCACAGAAATGCGGGGCGGGCCAAAAAAGGATCTCAAGCTGCTATTGGCTGTGGTGCTAAGATGGTAGAGAATGGCAGAGCATCCAGCGCAATCTAGGAACAGGAAAAGCAGTGCTACCTTAGGAACACAAGAGTCCGGCTCAGATGATAGCAGGCCACAGGAAGAAAGAGGTAAAAGGCTTATAAAATTAGAGGAACAGGCAGGAAAAAATTAGAAAAGGGGCCAGAGAGCAGAGTCTGGAAGGGGACGAAGACCAGACAAAGAGAATGTGGCCAGAGCTGCACAGAGGTGGGAGGAATTTCCACATCGATTTGCAATAACCAGCCAAACCCTACAAGGCGTTAGCATCTATTTTATCAATAAGTAGTCCCCTGGGAAGACTACGTTAGTCTGACCCAAGGACGGTAAACCCTTTTTATGCTCCCTTAAGGCAACGAAACTGCAAAGAGCATTAAGAGAATTGTTTGCTGCTCATGGTAATGCGGCACCAATTAGCTGAATGAGCTAACTGTTGCACCCTTCCTCCAGCAGAACAAAAGGAAAGGCCTCCTGCTTAAAGCTGTATGCCCATAAGCTACATTCAAACACTGGTGCACAAGTTCATGCTTATAACACCTTGGCCTACCGCTCTAAGAACAAAGACCTACTCATTTTAAAATTTTCAAAGAAGAGACCGAGATAAAATTAATGCACTTGAAACACCAGGCACTCGCATGTCTAAGCAAAAAACAGGACATTTACAGTAGAGGCATCTTTGCCCTTTGGCTCCATGCCTTACGAAATCGGTCTTACTGGGTACCTGCTGTGAAAGCCTGCTTGTGTACAACCATTATAGTCAAGTATATGGATTATCTGTCTGTTAAGATACAGAGAATGCCAGGAGGGGAAACCAACAGAATGTGGCTTTACCCAGAAGTATATCTGACTTGGATGGCCCAGGCGAGCCCAATCTCGTCAGATCTTGGAAGCTAAGCAGGGTGGGCCTCGGTGAGTACTTGGATGGGAGACCACCAAGGAAGTCTGGGGCTGCTATGCAGGGGTAGGCAATGGCAAGCCACCTCTGAACATCTCTTGCCTTGAAAACCCTACGGGGTTGCCATAAGTTGGCTGCAACTTGACAACACTTTACACACACACAGGGGAGCTCCCTTGCCATCATGCAAATACCTATTTGCATGCTTCTGGCTAAGAACATCACCAAAGACCAACACCCTCAGAGGTATGGGGCAGGGAAATAATTCCCCCCTCCCGCACTAACAACACCCAGCAGCCTCTTCCTAGGCAGAGCTCAAACAGAGGCAGCGTCCAGCAGGCTAGAAAGCAGTCCTCGGGTGATGTCCTCAGGGAGGGGCTATGGCTCAGACGGGGGCTTTACATCGGTATAGGTGCCGGTTGCAATCGTTGTACTCACCGGCGTTCAGATGGCGAACATCTGCCTCCTGTCTCTAACCGGTGTAAAGCCCTTTATACCGTTGCACTCTGCCACTAGGTCCCCAAGTGGTGGTATCCTGAGTGCAACGGTTGTAAACGCTGTACCTCGCCGTCTGATCGCTCTCCACCGTTGCACAGCTACTTCCGTTCGGAAGCCTCAGGCTTCCGATTTTCGCCCGCCATTTTTTTTTTAAGGACGGCGATATGCGCTTGGGCGAAGCTTCGCCCTGCTGTTTGTATATAAAAAAGAAAAGGGCCAAACTGTAGCGTTTCGGAGGCGTCCGGGACCTCTGGGAGGCTACTGTGCTCTTTAAACTTTAAAGGTAAGTCCTTACCTTTAAAGTTTAAATGTACGACAGGGGGGTTTTGCGCATGCGCGAAGATCGCCATTCTATGGATGGCTGCCTATGCACATGCGCAAACTAAGTAAAAAAAACAACCGAAGACGAGTGTGGACGGGCATATTGTGATGGCTTCCGCTGTGAGGGAGGTAAGTGTGGTCGCGTTTCTGCCGGCATAAACGCCCCGTCTGAACGCACCCAGTGAGAGAGCATCTCCTTGGAAAGCAGAAGGACCCAGAAGGACTCCGGTTCAATCCCCGGCATCCCCAGTTGAAAGAATGAGGTAGTAGGTGATGTGGCCTGAGACCCTGGAGTCTCAGGCTACGAATATTAGCATGCAAGATGTTCAGATAAATTCTGTAGCTGGATGGCTCCGTTTCCTTTCCTCGTTTGGGTAAATAACGGGTCTCTCAGCCTAACCTACCTCCCAAGGTAATTGTGAGGCTACAATGACACACTGAGCCCAGCTGGGAAGAGGGCAGGATACACGTAACAGACAACAAGACTCCCTTAGCCACTCTTCTGCTTCACAGCAACAGCAGCAAGACAGGTCATGGGGAGAGGAAACTGGCAGATTGTAAGGAAAAGCTCAGTCCAAGCCTCCACTAAGCGTCAAGCACACGAGCAGAGTTAAAAGCATTCATGCACTGAAGACTTTCCCAGGGTTCAATGGGCAGGGTCTATGCAGACGCATAACCTACATAGAGTCAGTGTAGCATAGTAGTTAGGGCACCACACTGAGATCAGCCAGACCTAAATCCAAGGCCCCGCGCAACCACAAAGCTCAACTGGGTGGCCTTGGGCCACTCTCTTTCTCTCGGTCTAACCTACCTCGCCGGGCTGTTGTGAGTGCAAAACGGACAGCGCCACCGTCAGCTCCGTGGCAGGAAGAGCAGAACAACAATACAACAGACATAACCTCGCCTCCTTGTCATCAGGAATGATGCCCTGCAAAGGAACTCGGGAAATACAGCCGAGCCCTTAGTTCGCCAAAACAGACTGACGAATCCCGCACATTTGTTTGGGTCTCGTTAGGAAGCAGAACCGCTACACGCTGCATTTAGAGCGCTAAGAGAGAATCAGCTTTGCTACAGTTTGGGGACTGGATACAACCAGCTTTCCAAAAAAAGGGGGTGCCCCCCCCCCCCTTTGACCACCAAAAAGGCCATATTGGGTATCATGGGACTTCCATGGACAAAAACCATGTGGGACAGGGGATGTAGTAAGGAGGAGAACTGGGTGAGATTGCATGAAAATTGCTTGGTCGTAGTATTCAAAAACTGGAATACACAGAAGAAGGAATACTCTTGCTCTGCAGGGGAACACAAGCTTTGGCTAGCCAGTGCTCTTCATCTTCCTTCTGAAGGGCAGGCCCTTTATCCCCTTCCCAAGATGCTTCTTCCCACCATAGAGTAGATCGCTCCTTTCTTCCTGTCCAGCACCAAAAGCACTGTGGAACGTCCATCACCTTATTATCACATCCTTCCTCCAAACTGATCTGGGCAGCATGCACAGATCTCCCCTCCAAAGGCTTCTTCAGGCATTCACAGAGGAAAAGAAAACTGTCCACTTATGTTAATGAGAGCCAGCATAGGGTCTTGGACAAGGATCTGGGAGACCCAGGTTCAAATTCTCACTTTGCCATGAAGCTTGCTGGGTGACCCCGGGCCAGTTACACACTCCCAGCTTAACCCCTCTCACAGAATGATAATGTATTTTCCCTTGGAAGGAGGTCAGGATAAAAAAGCAACCAGAAACTAATGTCAAGGTTTGAGAGCATAAGCATGTGGTAGACCGCGCCATATATGATCTCTGCACGCTTGCCTTTCCGCGCATGTAACTGAAGCACTTTTTGCATACAAGCCATTTCCAAGAATGGCTGGACTTCGTGTCCCCACGCGGCCTTTAATGTGGTCTGTGCCAGCCCCACAGTAAGAGCCAGAATACACTCCCTTGGAACCACCCCACAGTGGTGATCTCCAAGTCCCAAGTTCAGATTTTGGGAAGGGAGGGAGGGGGGAACCCTTCTGAGCAGAATTTTGACTGTAATTCCCCTAAACAACTCTCAAACAAGACTATGCTTGAAAAACCGTCTAGCACACTGCGGGGTTTAAGTCGGTATCTGGCACCCTGGCAGCAACACAAGTGTTTCTACGCAGCTTCCCATAAAAAGAGCACTGCCAAAGACTTCCTAGCTCCTGGGGGCAATGTACACTCATTGGATACAGCTCAGTGAAAAATTACAAAACAGACAATCGCTGGTGGCTGCATCTCCTTCTGCTCAAGATGAAAAGACATCGCATGGCAGGGGGAAAAAGACGTTCCTGTCATGCACACACGTGTCAACCCTACCAAATTCCCATGCCGCGAAAGGGTTGTCTGCAACAAACAGCACAACACACCACGCAAACCATTTCAAAAAGCCCATTGGGAGAAAAAACGGAACGGTGTCCAACACGAAGCAGGATTTGGATAAGCTTCACTGCTGAAGAGTTCCAAAAACGTCACGATCTCCAAATCCTCAGGGCGGCTTAAAACGGAACCACCCCACCAACCACCAGCTGCTGGAGTGAAAAGGCCCCGCAATGATGATGGGCTGGAATTGACAAGCCAGCTGCTATCCCTGCTCTTTCCCCACTCCAAACGAGGCTCCCTTACTCCTCAGACCAAACTCTGTTGCCAGGACAAGGTTCACAGAGATCTTTTGTTTCAAGTGAAATTATATTCTCTCCCCCGCTTGTGTTCACTGCGAGGACTTCTCTGCTGGCTGCTCTGCCTTGGACCATATAAAATCCCTCCAAGGATGCTTGTAGAGGCCCAGAGACACCGCTCAGTTGCTCTGACAAACAGAACTCTGGAGCTGGTTGCAGATCCAGCACTTCTCCCGCAACAATGGGACCTGATGCTCACCTCTCCCTGTCCAAATCCATGGATTTGCAAAGAGAGCACCCTTGGACAGGATTTCTGCAGCCCAACCATCTGCCCTTAACCACCGAAGGAGCACTGTCCCACAAGGGCTTTTGGCCCAGGAAACCTGCTGCTCTACCTTATGTCTCATCTCCGCAATATGTTGTGGAAACCGAGATGAAACTGTTTCTGAGCATGGGCAGAGTGCCTCCCTTAACCCCAAGCACCACACACACATCCGGGCTTCCACAGAAGTGCGACATCTTGGCAAGTCTGAGCCTGCTCCTTTTGAAAATTAAGCCGTGCCTAAGTAAACACATCATCAAAGCCTGGGAGGGGGCGTGCGCTAAATGCCAGTGTATGGACGTGGGGGTAGGGGGAAGCAACACAACGGAACAACAGTGGGCAAAGGAGAGTGCCACGAAGGAAGGACATCTCTCTGCACTCTCGTTTACCCCACAAAACCCTCAGACTCGGGACGCTGCCGCCTAACTCCGTGCCAGCAGGGCTAAGAGTCTGCCCCCCATAATAATTACCAGGCACTCAGGACAGAAACCCATGCCGGGGGGTGGAGGGCGGCTCGCTTCAGGCGGACTGGTGACGCCGAAGCAGTCAACTACCCTATTCATACAGTCACGCCTATTCAAAAAGGTGGACTTCCTCCCGCCCTTTTCTTTCCCCACTAGGCGCTTTTAAGGATGAAACGGGAGGGGGTGGGGGCGATTCTAAGGCACTCCAAGCAACGCCATCAGCCAGGAGCTCCGAAAGGGGGGGGGGGGCGCGGCGTGTGGCTCCTTCGCTCCCGCTTTCCAGGGGCAGATAGGGTTGCCAAGTCTGGGTTGGAAAATACCTGGAGACTTTGGGGGGTGGAGCCAGGAGAGGGCGTGGTTTGGGGAGGAGAGGGGCCTCAACATAATACAATGCCATAGAGTCCACCCTTCAAAGCATCCATTTTCTCCAGGGGAGCTGATCTCTGTCGGCTGGGGATCAGTGGTAAAAGCGGGAGATCCCCAGGCCCCACCTGGAGGCTGGCAACCCTAGGGGCAGACCGTGCCTGGTGGCTGAACAGGACGTCTCCAAAGCCTCCTTTCATGGAGCGGCACACACCAAACCCCCCGACCGCCGGGGCGAGCGGTGTTCCGCGCGGCACCCGCGGAGGGCGCTGCGCCTGCTATTGTCCGGTAAGGAGAGAAAAGGAGCTCTCTGGCTCCCAGGAGGGGGAAAAAGAATGTATCGACCCAAGAAAACCAAGCCGCACACACAAAACGAGGGAGCCCTCGAAAGCTCTTCTTCCCGCGCAGGAGAAGAGCGGCGCCCTTCCCCGCAGCCAGCTTCTCCGGCGGAGAGCGCCCCCCCAAAAGATCACCTTCGCCGGCAAAGCAGGACAAGGCCACCCTGGTGGAGTCCCCCGGAGCTTTCCCCGGAGGCGAGGGTCTCCGCGCCCAGCCTCCCGATGCCCCCAGTGCCGGGAGTCGCCCAGGGGCCATGCTCTTCCTCCAGCCGCCCTCCCCTCCATTGGCGCACTGCAGCTTCCCGTACTTGCTCATGACTCCGGCGCTCGGTCCCGGGGGAAATCGCCTCGGCGGGCGTTAAGCCATCGGGGGAGGCGGGGGGCGAGCCCAGGACAGGCGGCGACTGCGAGGCTGCCTCGCTCCGCTCCGGGTCCCCGGCCAAGGCGCGCTCAAGGTCCTCCGCGCTGCAAGCTCCGCATCGCGGCACGCCGGCCGCTCCAGGCTCTCTTTGCCCGGGGAAGGAGGGAGGCGGAGACGCAGCCGCTGCAGCCCCGCCGGGCGAGTTGCTCGCACACACCTCGGCAGCAGTTGTTGCCGCCGCTGCTGCTGCTGGACACGAGGGAGGGAGCCGCGGCCAGCTCGTCCTTTGCCTGCTTAAAGAGACACGCGCCGTTTCCCCGGCTCGGAACGTTAAGGGAGTGGGGGAACTGGCCAATGGGAAGCGGAGCGCAAAGCGTGGGTTTTTTCCCTGTCCCACCCCCTATATCTGAAGCAGCGGTGGTACGTTCCGAATTATGATTACAAAAAGCGGTGGCGACGATTGGTTACAGGACGCGGGGAGGCGGAGGGATGCGAATTCGGGCGGCCAATGGGAGGCGCGCCAAGGGTGGCTCAAAGGACTGCAGCAGGGCTAAGGCGCAATGCTTTTAAAGGGGCGACGCGTAACGGTGAAGGGCGGTTCAGGTGCACGGAGAAGTCCCGGGGAGAAGCGGGCGAGAGACGGAGAAAGCCAAGCCAGCGGCCGCGCACGCCCTGCAAACGTCACAGTCTGCCTGCATGGGAAGAGAGCAGCCTTGACCTCCGGCGAGCCGAGGGCTGACATGTAAACGCAGCGCCGCCAAAATAAAGGAAACAACAGGCGCCCAGAAGAGAACTCTGGCTTAACTGCCGGTTGAACCACAGTGCCGGGGACCCGTCCCGCACCCTTTTTTATACCACCTCCCCACCAGGTAGGGTTTTTGAAAGGGTATATATCGCAACACAAAGCAATGCTCCTCTGGGTGGAAAGACACACCCCAAGTAATAATAATTTCATTTTTAAAAAAGACAGATTAACGTGGGTAGCCGTATTGGTCTGATGTAGCAGAACAGAGTTCGAGTCCAGTGGCACCTTTGAGACCAACAAATAAATAAAATAATGAATAAATAATAAAATAATGAACACCATTTTGTTGGTCTCAAAGGTGCCCTGCACTCGGGGAAGGGTGGGATAAAAATCTAACCAATAAATAAATAAAAACTTTTTTTTACAAGATACTTCTAGAGCAATTCCTCGTACAGCCTGACACTATGCATATTTACTTGGAAGCCCCATTAACCTTAGTGGCTTTCCTCCTAGTGTACATTACTGGAATAACCTGCAAGCTTCATGAGCCACCTGTTTCCATGGGGTCTTGGCTACAGCCAGGACATACAAACAGGATTTAGTCCTGCCTACTTCATCCAAGAAGTCCTGGCAATTCTGTGGCGTTATGGGTAAGACACCTCTCCTCCTTCAGGAAACTGCCAAAAGCCCTCCCACAGAATACCAATTAAATTGTTTTCAGTATACATTACCCCACATTAAATGAACGGTCAGATAGTTCCTCCGACTTTACTACAGGTGTAGCTGCCTAGGGTTGCCAGCTCCAGATTGGGAAATTCTGGGGATGTGGGGGTGGAACCTGGGGGTAAGGGACCTCAGCAGCAAGGCATAATGCCATGGAGCCCACCCTCCGAAGCAGCAGTTTTTTCCAGCGGAACAGACCTGTCATTTGGGGATGAGTTGTAATTCCAGGGGATCGCTAGGCCCCACCTGGAGGTTGGCAACCTGGTAGCTGGAAATGTGCCGTCTGCCCCACTGGAGATCAGGCACATGCCACAAGTTTGCTAACACTACAACTACTTATGCAAAACACTCTGTGGTGGTGGGTGGAGTGGAGTTTTTCAGTACTGACATTGGATATTTCTGGGGGGCTATCAGCCACTGCAATAGCACAGATATGCTCCGAACAGAGATGGCAAGCTGGTCTGCTCATGGGCATCGCATGAAACAGTCATACCCGAGAGGCATTTCCAGCCATCCTTAAGTGCAGTCACAACTCTTGGCCTCCTTTTTTCCATTGTGTCTCCCAGTGGCATTAAATTAGCTCAAGTCATCCTACTCCACTTCTAATCGTTTGTGACCAGATTGCTGCATAATTGTGTAATTAATCCCAGGATTATGGGGGGGTTAGCGTTCAAGTTCTGACCCCCTGCTGTGAAATGCCAGATTGTTTAGCAGACGGGGTACTTGCGGATGAGAGAAGACTGCATATGGGGGGGGGAGAAACCAGATGAAAAATTAATAATGCTTTCAAAAGTAGGTGCATGCATTCTCTTTACCATTTGAGGCATACAGGCAACATGAAACTATAGCAAAAGGAAAGGTTTCCTCACTCCCTCTCCTCTGCCTAACAGTCAACAACATGAAATGTTAATAAAGACCAGAGCAATTCCCACTAGGGGGAATAAGGAACTCTGGCATTTGCTGCCTGAAAATGAAAAAAACGAAACCTGACTACCCTCACACTTCAACCGGGGTTCTTGAAGAGGGTTGGGTTGCACAGGGTTATTTGTGTCACCATCTTCTATCAGGGTCCACAGATAACGGCACTATTAATTGTTAAGAGAGGCAGGACAGGGCCCCCAGCCCCAGTATAATTAAACTGCAGTGTGGTTTTTCTCTCTGTCCCCTCTCCCTGAACCAAACCCCTTTAACCCAGTTTGTCAGAGCCGCTGAGTCCGGTCACCGGGAGGCCACAGTGAGGATGGCAGGGCTGCACCCAGGCTTCCCTTCAAAGTGGCAGCCAAACCCCCGTTACAGCCGGCCTTGCATCTCTCTCTTTTGCCTCTCAGCTGGCAACCGGGGGACCCCCACTGGTATCCTTTAAGAAGCCAGATTTGGTTAGGGTCTGGAATTGGAAAATTAATTATAGTCAAACTGATTGGAATATTGAATCTGGGATAATAGTGTAGAAAAGAGTATGGTAGATCAAGTACAACTTTAGGCCTGAATAAAGATGGGGGAAGGTCAGATAGTATATAAATGAAAGGTATTGATGGCAGATAAATGGGAAATTGACATTCTACAAGATAGTAGAGTAATTTTGAGGGTGAAACTAGATAAAAGGTTCCAAAGGGTTGTTAACAGAGTATAAGAGCTATAAAAATTATGGGAAGGGTAAAAAGAGTAATAAAATAAAATAAACTAAAAATCTAATATTAAAATATGTCCCTATATTGCAAGCAAGAATTTGAGGAGGAGGAGGAGGAGATTGGATTTATACCCCGCCCTTCACTACCCAAAGGTGTCTCAGAGCGGCTTACAAACTCCTTTCCCTTCCCCTCCCCACAACAGACACCCTGTGAGCAGTGTTCCCTCTAAGCTGAGTTCGTGTGAGCCAGCTCACAGTTTTTTAGCCTCCAGCTCACACATTTTTGTCTTAGCTCAGGAAGGAGGGCTCCGGAGCAAACTCATTTATGCAGCAGCCCAATTGCTGGCTCACAACTTTAATACCAGCAGCTCACAAAGTAGTATTTTTGCTCACAAGACTCCACAGCTTAGAGGGAACATTGCCTGTGAGGTAGGTAGGGCTGAGATAACTCTTGACAGAAACTGCTCTTTTTCAAGAACAGCTGTGCCAGAGTTATGGCTTGCCCAAGGTCATTCAGCCAGGTGCAAGTGGAGGAGTGGGGAATCAAACCCGGTTCTCCCAGATTAGAGTCTGCACACTTAACCACTACACCAAACTGGCAGATTACAGGAGAAGGAATGAGAGATGGAATTGTGCAAGATGAATTTAGGGGGGGGGGGATTTAAAAGCCAGTATGAATGATTTATGCTGTTTATATTTAACACAGATTAGATAATAAGGCTGAGATTAAGAACAAAAATAATTGTAGGTGTGGTGGATTTGTTATTCTGTGTTGTTGAAAAAGATAAATGTTATTATAGGACTTTGTATGTAGGCAATCTTGTTGATGATCTTGTATATGTGTATGATATAGCCTTATAAAATCAAATAAATATATTGTGCAAAAAAAAAAAGAGAGAAGCAGAGGTGGTTTGCCATCGCCTTCTTCTGCAGAGTCTTGCTTGCTGGTTTACCCTCCAAGTACCAACCCTGATTAGCTTCTGTGATCTGACAAGATCAAACTATGCCATGTCCTCTTCCCTCCCAGTAGCATTGTTATGAAGATTTTGTTTAAAACGGAAGAATCATTTCAGCTGCCCTTAGATTTTTGGAGGAAGGGTAGAATAAAAATTTACTTGATACATTATTTTGGTATCTGCATCTTCTAAGTCACCATCCTTCTTCTGCATTTCCTGAGGGGGGGGTGCCTTTTTAAAGGGACTATGACGGCTTGCGATTCGGATGCTATGCCTCGGTTGATACACACCAAAATCGCAGTCTGGATTCTGGAAACTGCAAAATGGCATCAAGGCATAGAGTTAGAATAGATAATGGCATCTGCTGAATTCCAAGTATGATGGACAACTTGTTCAGGATCTAGAGCCACTGTGGAAGCACCTTCGATCTCAACAATTCTTAGCGGGAAACATGGGGGGGGAGACCGAAAAACGGATGGCAGAATAAGCATAAAAGTGGAAAAAGTCAAGCTCTGATGTAAAAGCATAAGATAAACAAAAAAGTAAGATGTCGGCGCTGGGTGAAGAAACTAGCAAGGAAGAAAGGATGAACTTCCGGTGATGGCGCAGTTACTAACTCAAAGCGTGAAAGACTGTGACTTTAAACAGAACTGTGAGAAGCGTAAAATGTGCATGATGGTGGAAACTTGCGGATGAGAATGGCAGCGATTAACTCAATATTTAAAACGGATATATCCATTCTCAAAGTCTGCTTTACTTGCGAAAAGGCACACTAGCACACGGTTCACAATTGATAACCAGGAAGCAAGCGAGGGAGGAGGAGCTGACAAGTCGCAGAGAGAAGCGAGGCAGATTCATCCTGTACGCCGAGATCAAAAGAAAACCAGCACTGATGAAAGAAACGACACTAACAAAATACCATTGGGACAATTCTAATATACTAACAGGGATTTTTTTTTTAATTGTTAAGATGAAAGCAGATTGGCGACTCACAGAAGAAGCTGAAGAAGAATGTTTCACTTTTACTAACAGATTAACCTAGCAACAATTAACATCACTCATCTTTTCTTTACCCCACTATATACCCTCCTTTTTTCCTTAAAGCGAAACTCCTCTCCTTTTTAGGAGAGTTCAATAAAGCATTTACATAAAAAATAAAAAAAAAGCCTGCCCTGCCTCCCAATTGCTGGTATTCCAAGGAGGTCTACCATACAAGTACTTGTCAGAGACGACCCTGCTTAGCTTCCGAGATCTGACAGAGATCTGGCTTGCCTGGGCTATCCAGGTCAGGGCAGAGACCACCGGTTCTTGAGCAGTTAGAGCACTAATTAGGGGGAAGGGGGGTAGACCATTCCTATGGCTTTAGTTTCTCTCTTCCATATGCTCCAGCTGTCCTTATTTACTGGGTAGATTCAAATGGGTAGCTGTGTTGGTCTGAACCAAAGAACAAAGTTAGAGTCCAGTGGCACCCTTTAAGGCCAACAAAGTTTAATTCTGGGTATAAACAAGAACTGAGTGACTAAGCATGTGTGCACATCTACACATGCTAAGTCACTCAGTTCTTGCTTATACCCAGCATTAAACTTGGTTGGTCTTAATGGGGGCCACTGGACTCAAACTTAGTTCTCATATCTGTTTGTGAACTCTTTTATTTGTATGCTAATTTGTTGCTATTCACAGGTCTCACCAACTGCTTTAATCCAATCTCAGCTATACTTATCGCAAGGTTACTTATGCATCTTGACTCTAACTAGCCCCTTCCTGGCAACTAACCCTTCCCGCCAGCTATATGTAAGGCATGAGGAAGTCCATTTCTAAAGAAGTGTGCATACACACGAAAACTTATACCCAGAATTAAATGTTGTTGGTCTTAAAGGTGCCACTGGACTCAAACTTTGTTCTCTTATTTACTGGGGAAAGCCCGTTTCCTGGTACCACTTCCTAGTAAATCATTGTCCCTGCTTTTTTTTTTCCGCTGGAAATGCCTTATGCATTTCCTTGGGCGCTAGCAGTGCCTTAGGCCCTAGCAGTGTAGTACTTTAAAGGATCTGCCTTTAAAGGATCACCTTCCCCAAGTGAAACCTCTGAGTGCAGAAGAGCTCCCTTCCATCTCTAAGGCACCACACAGCGCACAGTCCACCATTTTATACACTGCAGCTGCCGATGCCTGTTTTGAATTTTTGAATTATTTGAATTATTCTTTATTATTTGAATTTGAATTATGATAGATCAGTTCCATTTTCTCCCCTCATGTATCTTCATCAAAATCACTCTTTTGGTTTTTAAATCAATGGTGGCTAGGCTTTTGCAGAGTAAACCAATATCCAGCAGACAGAACAGAGAGTTCAGCAAGTGGGAGAAGGGATGAGGCCAAGATCTCCTGGTATAAGGGGTATTTTTTTTATTTTAAAAACCCTGTTTTCATCTGTAAAACATCAGAGGTTGTGCTACACACCCGATTGGGTAGCCTGAGCCGCTACAGATTAATTTGGTTATTTGTCTGGAATGCATCTGAAGAGAAGTATGAGTTAATATGTACTGAGATGGCATTTATGTTTTTCTACGCGCAATCAGCCGGACTGATATTCCAGGAAAAAAAATTGCAGAACAGTATCCAGCTTCCTATGAGCACCAAAGCATCTCTCTCATCAAGCTTTGCTCCCAAAACTAACACTGTTAAGCACACAACATCTGCCAAGTTCAACAATACAGTCAGGGCAGTGACCGGCTCGGTGTCTGTCTACAGTCAACAGCAGGCAGCAAGAGATACATAGAAATGGGAAGATAACAGCCAAGTTCAGAAGAGATACAGACGGGAGGGAAACAATGCTGTCAAATTATAAACATCTGGAATAATGTATCATTGTATCAGCAGTGTCAGGGATACTTTGATGGCAAATATTTTTCATCTACTGCACACAACTTTCTTTTGAAGCCAGTGCCCCATCCACAGGGACATTTGCTGGAGCAGCCCCCTAGGTATTCTTTAATGCAAACATCCAAGCTTTGGTAAATAATAAGTTAGCAAAAACTTCCATTTCTGAGATACCTTACTGATATCAAATTTGGAATTGCTTTGACCAGAAAAATAGGCACGCTAATGTGAAGCAGCAAAAATACTATGAAAACAGGCCTCTGATAACCATGGGTAAGCCACTTCTCTAGAAGGAGCAGGACGTTTCCTCAGAACAAAATTGCCACTACTTCCAACTAAAGATTTCACATTCATGTTTCCTCGTTTGAAATTAAGAAGAGTTGGTTTTTATACCTCACTTTGCTCTACCTGAAGGAGTCTCAAGAGTGACTTACAATCACCTTCCCTTCCTCCCCCCACAACAGGCACCTTGTGAGGTAGGTGGGGCTGAGAGAGTTCTGAGAGAACTGTGACTGGCCCAAGGTCACCCAGCAGGCTTCATCTGGAAGAATGGGGAATCAAACCCAGTTCTCCGGATTAGCGTCCTGCCACTCTTAACCACTATACCACACTGGCAAGTGTACCTTTGGAGGCAAAAAAACAATCACAATAAGGAAGGCTGATGCCATTACTCATGCAGATTGTTCCTCCCGAGGAAACACCAACTCTGACACACAGTAGGCTTGAAGATGCTAGAACACCTGCTGGTGTGCACTGAGTTCTTGTAGGGAAAAAACAAAGGACCTTATAGAAGTGTACAGACAGACATATTAAGAGCAAACACTACAATTCTAGGCTTGTTTCTGCTGTGTCTCCTGTGTTAATTGCTTTTTCTCAAACGATTCCCCCCCCCAACTACATTCTCATGGCCTTTCCAGGATATCAGTCTAACAGACAAGTCACTTTTACTTATTGGTGCTCACCAAGTGGTCGTAAACAGGATCCGTACCTCATACCCGAAGCCCATCAAAGTGGCTGGCTCACAGTATGCAACCTAGTTTGTACAGAGTCAGGATCCTGCAAAGTTTATTTAATGGTCATCTCTCTGTACCAAAGACTACGTACAAGACTAAAAAATATCAGTGAAATTAATCAGACCAGTGCAATAATGAGAATACCAAGTATGCATTATCAAACACATCTTTATCCCACCCTTTCTCCAAGGAGAGCCAAATATATGGCTCGCCCTAGGGTTGCCAACTCCAGATTGGGAAATTGCTGGAGATTTGGGGATGAAGCTCAGGAAGGGCTGAGTTTGGGGAGGGAAAGGACCTCAATGGGGTAATATGCCATAGAGTTCCCCCTCCAAATCAGCCATGTTCTCCTGGGGAAGGGATCGCTGCAGTTTGGAGATGAGCTCTTATTCCATGCAATCTCCAGACCACACCTGGATTCTGGCAACCCCATTGTGCTGCAGGTTTAGGGGGGGGGAGAACTATATGCACACAGTTGCTCCAGCATTACTCAGTGGACTACACTGGCAAAACGGGGATTTGAACCTGGGGTTCCACTATCATGGTCCAACACTCCCAACTACTTCAGCATTCTTCAAATGAAATGTGTTAAGAGTGACGAAGATCATGGTGCTTACGAGTAAAAACACGTGCTTTGCCAAGCTGTAGCACAAAGATATATAGAGAAGTTCATGGGGGAAGACCCTCATTAATAAAGTTCCAGGGTAATAATAAAGGTAATAAAGATACAGGGGGTTATGGAAATAGATTGTTTGTTTTAATTGCTTGCTGTGAATCTGTTCTGCATTGCATATTGCATGCACTTATTATCCAGTATTTGAGAGGAAGGTTGGAGGGAGTTGTGTTCTGTTTTGCAGTATACCAGCAAAGCCTGTATCTAGAACAGGGGTGGCCAAACTGTGGCTCAAGAGCCACACACAGCTCTTTCACACATATCGTGCGGCTCCCGGCAAGGCAGCTGGGGAAGCAAAGGGGAGTCATACTTTTTCTCCTTTCCTCCCTCCCCGTCTTCCTTCCTTCCCCCCTCTCTCCCTCCCTCCCTCCCATCTATTTGCTTTCTTTGTTTCTCTTTCTTTCCACCTCTTTCATTCTTCCTTTCCATCTCTCTATTTCTCTCTTATCATTAGCAAACAAATAAATATAATTATCAATATCTGTTTTTACCCCTTTTGTTTTTATTTTTGGCAGTCTCGTTTAATGTTAACAAAAAGCAAATTTGCATGTTTTAAAAAATAAAAACATTAGTGTAATATTTGTTCCTGTCTTGCTGCTCTCAAACATCTGACATTTATTCTATGTGGCTCTCACGTTGAGCAAGTTTGGTCACCCCTGATCTAGAAAGTGGTCTTATTTTAATGCTCACCTGAATGACTCTTCCTGATCAGCGTTAGGAAAATTCATACACACCCACACCCCAGACACCATCAAATACCATCTTCTGGATTTAGTTCTACTGCTTGATTTGAAAACTATAGGCAATCTGGGACGTTAAGCCATTTCCCCCTTCTTTGTAGTAAGGCTGCCACAATCGGCGGCTGACAGGTTGCACCTTTTTTTAAGTAGGCAAGGCTTTAAAATAGCTTTCTTAATATAAATTTGCTACAGTGACTCATCACATGCTAATTCAAGTTCAATAACAGGAAGATGCTGAATGATTAAATGGTAGGACGCACAGGACAGATGTTAAGAAAATCCCACTGATCACATTGACTTTTCCAGCTGACTCACGAAGGCGTCTACCTTGCCACAAATTTTGTTAGTCTTTAAGGTGTTAACTGGACTCTTGCTCTTTTCTACTGCTAGACAGACGGACTAACACGACTACCCATCTTGATCAGTCTGATGCAAAGGACAGCTACCCTTATAATATTTATCTAGTACATTTTTTTTTACCTGCCCTTCCTCCTCCAAGGAATTCAGGCATACATCATTCTTTTGATTTTTACCCTCACAACAGCTCTGTAAAGTAGGTTAGGCTGCAAGCAATATTGGGCCAAGATCAACCAGAGAGCTTCATAGCAGAGTGGGCATTTGAACCTAGGGTCTCCCGAGATGTTAGTCCAGCACAAACTATTGTACCACTGGAGAGCATAAAGGATAATAGAGGATAAAGCTACTGTACCTTTGATACTTGCTCTGCTATGTAACTTCCAGCAGAAGCAGCTGGGCATGGCTTTGGGGGCCCACTGCTAAATCCTTATTAAAGCTGCTGAGGAGTCTTGTTGTCCATTGTATCAGATTACCCTAGGACTCAGTGATTCCCAAACTTCCTGAAGCAGGACTCACTTCTAAAACTTACAGTACTTTCAGGACCTGCTTGGAAAGCAACTCTACAATACCTTCTCCCACCTAACGTAAAATGCAGTGGTCGCACCTCAATTAACACTGAACAACTTTATATTTCGTGTTTAGTCTTTTATAAATATACAGCCTTATAGAACAGCAGGCTGTATTTCATGGCCCTTTCATACAACACTGAGAAGCAATCCTGGGTTTGCCACTGAGCCTCCCTTCCCAGCCCCACCCTTTTCCTCCTCCTCCCTCCTGAGCTTGTGACCTACTAGGGATGCCAGCCTCCAGGTAGGCTCTGGGGATCCCCCTGGAATTACAGCTCATCTCCAGACTACAGACATCAGTTCCCTATAGAGAAAATGGATGCTCTGGAGGTTGGACTCCATGGCACTATAGCCCACTGGGGTCCTTGTCCTCCCCAGGCTCCACCCCCAAATCTCCAGGAGTTTCCCAACCTGGACCTGTCAACCCCATCGTCCATCTCTCAGAGGGGACCTAGCAACCCTACGACCCACCTTGAGAGTGTGCTGACCCCCTTTTGGGTCCCAGAGTTTGAGAACCACCACCTTATGTCAAAGCGGATTAAGGTTATAGAGCAACCGATTGCTGAATCAGACTTAGGAGTTCTATGCAATTTCTAATATATAGACAGAGATGGCTTTTATTTGCTTTTTCCTCTATAAGATCCCACATCTGCACCTAAAGAACCCTAAAAGTCTATCCTTAGAACACTTATTACTCTATTTGCCAGTGTTTCCTGAAATTTAACAATTATACCAATACTATTTTTAAAAAATTTGCTCTGCATTGTAAGAAATTAAATGCCAAATTGTTCGCCAGATTTCAGCACAGTGTAGGTAAACAACTACCCATTACTAGAATAAGGTTGCCAACTTCCAGGTGGTGGTGGAGATCTTCTGGTATTACAATTGATGTCGAGGGGATAGAAATCAGTTCACCTGGAGAAAATGGCTGCTTTGGAAGGCAAACTCTATGGCATTATACCAAGAAGGGGGAGGGGGAGAAGGAGATTGGATTTTTACCCCGTCCTTCACTACCCAAAGGAGTCTCAGAGCAGCTTACAAACTCCTTTCCCTTCCCCTCCCCACAACAGACACCCTGTGAGGTAGGTGGGGCTGAGAGAACTCTGACAGAAACTGCTCTTTTTTAAGAACAGCTGTGCCAGAACTATGGCTTGCCCAAGGTCATCTAGCAGCTGCAAGTGGAGGAGTGGGGAATCAAACCCGGTTCCCCCAGATTGGAGACCGCGCACTTAACCATTACACCAAAGCTAGCTCCCTTCTCTCCTCAGACCCCACCCTCCTCAGGCTCCATCCCCCAAATCTCCAGGTATTTCCAAACCTTCTCTTTCACACAATGCAACCTCCCATCCATCCAAAACTAGAACATTAGATAGATTCACTGAGAACAAGTCTATCAGTAACTACTAGCCATGGTGACTGAGGGGAACCTCCACATTCAGAAGCACAAATCCTCTGAATCCCAGAGTCAGGAGGCAACATTAGGGGAAGGCCTTGGTCTCTGTGCCATTGTTGGCCATGCAGAGGAACTGGTTGGCCACTGTGTGAGACAGGATGCTGGACTAGATGGACCATCGATCTAATTCAGCAGGGCTCTTTTTATGTTCTTAACACTGGTTCCCAGCTTTTGGAATACAGTGGCCTGCCCACAAATCCAAATTTACTTGGTATAATGGCCCTCTTTAAAAGACAAACATGCACAAATCAACAGACTGAAAAAGCTTGGGACCCACTTTTCATAGGACTTGCAACCTACTTTTGGGTCCTGACTCACAGGCTGGGAAACACTGCATTAAAACATATCATTTTCAAAACCTGCAAAATGGAGAGAGAAGGATCCTGGATGTGTCTATGAAAGTTCTATACAAGATATTCATTCTCATTCTCTCTCTTTCTCTCTCTCTCTGTTTTTTGCTTATGTCTACTTGTTCAGTCCAGCTATTGTTGATCTTTTATAACATAGTATCTTTTGTGTCCCAACCGGGAAATATTATTTCTAATTTGACTGGCCGATAGATGCATTTGCTTTTTTATTTTTTAAATACGTCTGGAAATACGCATGGCTGCTGCTTATTTTGAAAGAGCTCAAGAGAATTGCTTGCAAGCAATCAAAATACGGCATTAGATGAGTCATGCCCAAGAAGCACGATGTCTCCACCAGAGAAAACATACAAAGCTGCACATAAGGACAGAGAACAAACTAATGCTTGGGAAACAAGCTAAGAGCTCAAATGAATAATACATAGTTTGCCCTATAGGGAGGGATGAATTCAAAGCAGAGAGTCAAACTAATCCTACACCAGGTTTATTTTATCCCCCTCCTTAATCAGGACAGCGCCTGAACTATTTAGGGTCTATGCTCAATCGGAACAGCAGAGAAAACAGAAGTATTACAAAGAAATCCGGTTACTGCTTAAAAGGGCTCAGCTAAAACAAACAAAATGTGGCAGTATAGTCACTTATACTCAGAGTGAATTATGAGCATGTAGAGCAGATACGAGTATCAAACAAGGACAAATCACTTCTCATCTATGAACAGCTCCTCACCAGTCATTGGTGTAGTGGTTAAGTGTGCGGACTCTAATCTGGGAGAACCGGGTTTGATTCCCCACTCCTCCACTTGCACCTGCTGATGTGACCTTGGGTCAGTCACAAGCTCTGGCACAGCTGTCCTTGAAAAAGAGCAGTTTGTGTCAGAGTTCTCTCAGCCCCACCCACCTCACGGGGTGTCTGTTTTGGGGAGGGGAAGGGAAAGGAGTTTGTAAGCCGCTCTGAGACTCCTTTGGGTAGTGAAGGGCGGGGTATAAATCCAATCTCTTCTCTTCTCTCTCAGCCTAACCTACCTCATGGGATAAAATAGAGGGAAGGAGAGCTGCCACAACATGAGTTCTTTGGAGGAAGGGCAGGGCCATTTACATAATTCTTCTCTCCTGTTTTATCCTCACAACAACCCTGTGAGGTAGGTTAGTCCGAGGGGGTGTGGTTGGCTGGCCCAAGGTCACCCAGCGAGCTTCCATGGCACAAGTGAGGATTCAACCATGAGTTTCCCAGGTCCTAGTCCAACCCCTTAACCATCACGCCATGAGAAAACAAACAGCTAGGGGCAATTCTGACATTAGCAGAATTGTCCTAAACAGGGCTCCACCCTTCTTAGCCCATTGAGGTCAATGGACTGAGAAGGGTGTAACACTGCTTCAGATTATACCATAAAACCTCTGGCTGCTTGTTCCTCATGTACTCTTTCTGGTACTTGTGGAGCAGACCCAACTTTGTGCTGTCATTCAGCCCATGAACTCACTTCGGCCCCCTTCGCAAACCAACACATAAAACTGTCATCTCATATTGAAGTTCACAGGCAAAACAGCCACCAAACTGGTCCCAGATGTACTCAGCAGCACACATTTGATGGCTTGAATCAGCGGAAGCTGATCAGTCACGACTGGATAAGATGGTTTGCCTCTCCACCAGTCCAAAGTTTTAAAGGCTCAGACAGCCTAGATCAGGGGAAACCAGTGCATGGCAATAAAACAGCACACCGGTGCCAGAGCTCTTCTGTGCAGTACGGGAAGCTGGGCAGTCAAGACCCATCCCTCAACTTTGTCAGAGAAAGAGGGCAATTCTAACCTTTTGTGATTCGAGCCTGGAAGAATCGGCAGTAAAATAAGACTATAAAAAAACTAGAAAAGGAAACATGTACAATGAAGCTCAGATCCCGGCGTTGTTCATTCCAAAGACAGACCTTCTCTTTCATCTGCAGTCTCCCCTCTGCTTTTTTTTTTTTGCACTTTTTAAACAAGCAAACCAGTAAAACATCCTATGGCCACAGCCCAACAACACCTCTCCCCCACTTTCCATCCATTCAAACTTTTTTATTTTATTTTTATTGTATTAAACTTATGAATCAGCCACCCTGCAGAGCAGGCTCGGTGCGATTTACAGCACTATAAACAGTTAAAAATACAGTTGACATCTATTTTGCAGCAAAATATTTACTTTGAGGTACACGGAGCCAGGCCCCTGACCTGGCTCGCTCAGGCCCCTGACCTGGCTCGCCCAGGCCGCCCCGCCACTTTGCACGTCTGCACACGAAAGCTTTTACCTTGAATAAAACTCTGTTGGTCTTGAAGGTGCCACTGGGCTCAAACTTTGTTCTGCTGCTTCAGACCAACACCGCTACCCACCTGAATCTAGATCCCAATCTGTTAGCACCAATTGGGAAAGCCCTCCCCAACTGAATAGCTTCCTGCATATCACACAGCCGTTAAAAACACAGGGCCTTTTCGCAAGGACAAAGGTTGCTATGCTACATAATACTGTTCCAAAACATCTTTCACACTAAATAAGGCAGACCAGCAATAAACACAGAATGAAATACCAACAAGTATTAGGGAAGCAACACTGTTTATCTTTTAAATTGAAGAACAAAATGCACTTCAAAAACAAATTATTCTGTATGAGAAAAAGCTGTGCGGAAGACCCTACAGTTACACTTTTAAAATATGCGATTCTTCACAATTTAGTTTCCTTTTTAGAAAGGTTACCTGTGTGTTTGGGGGGGGCGGATTCTAAATAAACTTAAAATGAAGACAGATGTAAGAGCAAACTCTGCAACTTTAGACCTGGGGAATGGTATACTCAAACTTCCTAAGGGTGAAGAGGCTACTTTTGACTTTTAAAATGAACCATATTGGCATTTTCTCTAATTTTTATGGGTAGGGTTGCCAATCTCCAGGTGGAGCTTGGTGATGAATTGCAACTAATCTCCAGACTACTGAGATGAGTTCCCCTGGAGAAAATGGCTGCTCTGGAGGGTGGACTCTGTGGCATTATAGGCTACTGAGGTCCCTCCCTTCCCCCAATCCCAGCCCCTACCCCCAAATCTCTATCTCTAGGAATTTCCCAACTCAGATTGGCCACCTGTCAAGAGATGAGCCATTTTTTCTGAGTAAAATTCCACTTGTAGTTTTTCCCCCTCTGCTCTGTTCAGCCAACAACAGCTCCCTCCCCAAGACCATCACCATCCCATTGGTTTCAGCCAATGATGAGCCAGACCATCATGCAGCTGGCATCTAGTGGGGAGAGGAAACAAATCAGGCTCTGAAGATAAGAGGTGCTAAGGAGCCTGAGAGAGAAGAATATTCTCTTGGGAGCGACTTGAGGGCTATCCCCTCAAAGAATTCAGGGCCACTAAAGGTCAGTGTGCTGCCCCAGCCAGTGTTTTAAACTGTAGTTAAGTAGAACTGCCATATATCTTTAAGAGCAGTGGTCCGTCAGTCACCAGCCTATAACAAAGACGGGGTTACAAAGGCTATACAGGGAACCACATATGCTGCCCTGAGCACATTGTAAGAAGGGCGGGGTAAAAATATAATAAGCAAATAATGAAGACCTGTCAGTGTTAGAAATGGGAGTAGCTGTTTGGATGTGTTGGTGACTCTTCTCACAAAATGGAGAGAAACATTTCTCAGTCACCAAGGTTACAGGTGAAGGTGCACAGTTGCTAAGGGAACTCTGCCAGCACTTCTCCGATCTAAAGACGGGAGACTTGGATACCGAGTCTCTTTATTCTGGCTTTCCAATTTATCCAGTACCAAGGATGTCCCAAGCAGTAAAAGCCAGTGTGGTGCACTTGAGCAGAACATTTGATTTGGATCGGAGTACAAATCCCCACTGCCCCATGAAGTCCCTTGGTTGCCTTTACCTCAATCACTCTCTCTCAGCCTAACTGACCTCATAACACTGTTGTGAGAGAATATAATAGACAATACCAACCCCATACACTGTGTTAAGGTCCACGGAAGAGAGAGAGGATACTAGTATGATAAAGAAGTCATATATATTACAATATACATGGTAGATTTGTACTTCTAAAAGACTTTCAACAAATCAGCTCACCAAAGACTCCCTGAGTAAGCTTAGCAGTTATGCGATATGAGGATGGGTCCAAAGTGAGAGCCAGTTTGGTGTAGTGGTTAAGTGCGCGGACTCTAATCTGGGAGAACCCGGTTTGATTCCCCCCTCCTCCACTGGCACCTGCTGATGTGACCTTGGGTCAGTCACAAGCTCTGGCACAGCTGTCCTTGAAAAAGGGCAGTTTCTGTCAAGAGCTCTCTCAGCCCCACCCACCTCACAGGGTGTCTGTTGTGGGGAGGGGAAGGGAAAAGGAGTTTGTAAGCCACTCTGAGACTCCGAGTGAAGGGCGGGGTATAAATCCAATCTCCTTCTTCTTCTTCTTCTTCTTCTTCTTCGTCTTCTTCTTCTTCTTCTTCTTCTTCTGCTTCTTCTTCTTCTTCTTCTTCTTCTTCGTCTTCTTCTTCTTCTTCTTCTTCTTCTGCTTCTTCTTCTTCTTCTTCTTCTTCTTCGTCTTCTTCTTCTTCTTCTTCTTCTTCTGCTTCTTCTTCTTCTTCTTCTTCTTCTTCGTCTTCTTCTTCTTCTTCTTCTTCTTCTGCTTCTTCTTCTTCTTCTTCTTCTTCTTCGTCTTCTTCTTCTTCTTCTTCTTCTTCTGCTTCTTCTTCTTCTTCTTCTTCTTCTTCGTCTTCTTCTTCTTCTTCTTCTTCTTCTGCTTCTTCTTCTTCTTCTTCTTCTTCTTCGTCTTCTTCTTCTTCTTCTTCTTCTTCTGCTTCTTCTTCTTCTTCTTCTTCTTCTTCTTCTTCTTGGATTAAAAGTGGTTGAACAACAGGAAGCAGAGAGTAAGAATAATGGACAGTTCTCACAACAAATGGAAACGAGCCGTGGGGTCCTACAAGAATCAGCATTGGGACTAGTGCTATTTTATTTGTTCACCAATGGCCCTGACCTGGATAGCCCAGGATAGCCCAATCCCTTCAGATCTTGGAAACTAAGCAGTGTCAGCCTTGGCTAGTATTTGGATGGGAGACCTCCAAGGATTACCAGGGTCATGACACAGAGCCAGGCAATGGCAAACCACCTCTGGAATGTCTCTTGCCTTAAAAACAAGTCTAGCTCACCACCTAGTGGTGCATAATGTTAAAAGAGCTAGAACTTCTGGCTGCCAGACAATCTTAAGATCTCCTGGTTATTCTACATACAATGCCATACAGTAATAACTATTATTATTATTGTTCAAAAATGATTTGGAGTTGGGGGAGAGCAGTGTAGTGGCTAACTTTGTGGATGATACCAAATTATCCAGGATAGTGAGAACTAAAGTGGATTGGGAAAAGCTACAGGAGGACCGTAGTGAAGTGAGTGAGTGGGCAACACCACGGCAAATGAATTGCAATACACTTAAGGTGATGCACGCTGGAACAAAAATTCCTAACTTTAAATAAATATATGCTCATGGGTTCTGGAGGCCGAGGCTGAGAAGGAAAAAGATTTTGGTGTTGTATTGATAAAAATGTCAATTCAGTGTATGACACCGGTTAAGAAGGCGAACGTCTTGCTGGGGATTATTAGGAAAGGGACTAAAAATAAAACAGTTAATATTGTAATTTCCTTGTATACAGCAATGGTACAGGTCCATTTGGAATACTGTTTACAGCTCTGGCTGCTGTATCTCAAAAAAGGAAAGTGCAGAGCTGGAAAAAGTGCAGAAGAAGGTAACCAAAATGATTAAGGGCTTGGAGCACCTTTCCTATGAGGAAAGGCTAAATAATATAAGACTTTTCAGTTTATAAAAGCAGTGAATAGTGGGGGACATGACAGATGTTAATAAATTATGCACAGAGCTGAGAAAGTGAATAGAGAGAGCTTCCTCTCCCATAATACTAGAACTGGGAGGCACCCAATTGAGTTGATGGACAATGGATTTGGAACAGACAAAAAGAAATACCTATGTACCCAACAATACATTAAATTGTGTAATTTACTGCCACTAGATGTAGTGATGGAGATAGCTTTAAGAGTGAATTAGATACACGGCATAGAGGGCTATTACTGGCTACTAGGCATGGTGGATAAAGGGAGACTCCATATTCAGAGGCAGTAAACCTGGGAATACCAGTGTTAGCAATCACCATGGGGAAGGCCAGTGTATGTCCTACTCTTGGCCCTCCAGGCCAACTGGTTGGCCTCTGCCTGAAACAGGATGCTGGACTAGATGGACCTCTGATCTGATCCAGCAGGGCATTTCTTATTTTTAAAATTAAAATAAATACAGCTGGAGGCAGAAATGAAAGGACTAGACTGAAGGGCATACTACCTTAACAAAGAATCCAGAGCACTTCACGGTAAACTCAAAAAGAATAAAGTTCATGTGTGTGTGTGTTTAGTTGCTTACATTGCTGAGTGGGCAAAACATGCCAGAAGAGAATTATTCTGCACTGGTTTCCGTGGGGATGGATGGGCAAGATGAACAAATAATTTCATGTTCATTTCTGATGTCTATTATTCTTCCACACTATGCCAGCGTCCCATGCCAAAACTCACACAGACACGTCTTTATGCTGCTTGCACATTGAGGGGGCGGCTTTGGTCCTCGGTGCTTGGGGAATTTCATCTCGTGACTCTCATTAGCATTGACAGGAGTTATGCGCACACATCTCTCTTTTGTGTCTCGGCAGCTGACCCTTCTCTTCCTCACCAATCTGAACTCAGCTCTATTCTGAAGGCTGCTCTAGCCTCAGACCGTTTTAGTCCACCCACAATCTGGAAAACTTCTCTCTTATTTTAGTCAGATGGCCCTGTCAGCTGCAGAGCAAAACCACAACTTCATCGTCTTCCTGAGATGATAGCTTCAGGTGCTCCTCAGACTCTCTCCAGTGCTGTGGTCAGGGTGTGGAATTTTTAAAAAAGTGAATGAAAGAAAAGAGAAATAACTTTATTTCAACTCATCCAAGCAGACCAAACAAATGGGGATTTTAGGTGAAAACCGTAGTCAATTGAGGCATCATAGTCCATTATTACAGGGATTTTTTTACCTCACGATTCTACCACAGAACATGCTGTCCCATAGATTTATTTATTTATTAATTACATTTTCCTCCCATCCTTCCTTTGAAGGTGCTCAGGGTGGCGCTAGGATTGCCATCTCGGGGTTGAGAGATTGGAGATTTTGGAAGTGGAGCCTGCAGAGGGCATGGCGTGGTGAGGGAGACCTCAGTGAGGTATAATGCCATATAATGCCACCCTCCAAAGCAGCCATTTTCTCTCGGGGAACTAATAACTGTAGTCTGATCAGTTGTAATTCCAGGAGATCTCCAGGCCCCACCTGGAATTTGGCAACACAAAGTGGTATACATAGTCCTCTTCCCCCCCATTTTATCTTTACAACAACCTCATGGCAAAGTAGGGATGCCAGCCTTCAGGTGGGACTTGGGGATCCCCCAGAACTACAGCTAATCTGCAGACAACAGAAATCAATTATCCGAGAGAAAATGGATCCTTTGGAGGGTGGACTCTATGGGCATTGTACCCCACTGAGATCCCTCTCCTCCCCAGGCTCCACCCCCAAATATCCAGGAGCTCTGGCAATCCTGTCCACTCCCCATCCGTCACTGGTGGCCAGAGGGACCTGGCAACCCTATGGCAAAGTTCCTCACCAGAAATGAAATCTAAATTCCCATAACTGAATTTCCTCTCATTTATCCCTGTCTCATCCCTTTTCTCTAGTTTCTTGTTATTTCCCATACTTAAAAAAACAAACACCAAAAACCCAGGTTGTAAATTCCTTGAAGCAGGGCGCTGATTTTGCTGCTCTGCTAAAATGGTGGGTACATTAAGCTATATAAACAAATAACATATTTAGTAGAGTTGCCAACTGACTAGGAGAAAAACTGCCTACCTGCCTAGTTTTTGAGCAGAAATCTGCAGGTGAAGCCTTTTTACAGCACAGACATAAACATCATCACCCGCTGAGATCTTCCTCGAACTGTTGTTAAAGGCACAGATACAGTGGTTGGCCAGAAAGTAAAGTGCCGAATCGCTGCCGCACCTCACAGAATTGTCTTATCTTGGAGGCTCACTTCCCATATTGGTCTGAAAGGCCAGACCACATTTCCAGTAGTTGCACCCGTGTCCAGAGATACACACAAATCTAACGATAAAAGGATAATTCGCACATCTTTTTTGAAGAAAATGTTCAAGCTAGAAAACGTTTTCAGTTTTCAGTTCCAAGGCCTACTCGTCTGTCAAGCTAAATGCACGTTGTGGTACAATTAGTGTCTCGCCAGGGGTGCAGTCGGACAAGCTGTTTGATCTGATGTCATTGTTGTTACCCTGCGGATTGAAAAGGCATGTTCAAACAGCATTGTCCGTATCCTATTCTCCAGTCCTTGCCTCCCCATTTTCATGTGACACATTAGGATCAATTTTTTTGATATCGACCGATCTGACTGACAAGATTCAAAGATGAGCAGGGAAGGGAGTAAGATCAGGTGGGAAAGGGAGTGATTTCTGGTGGAGAACTACAGTTGTATAGGAACCAATGAGATCACAGTACTTGGCAGAGGAATTGCTGAGCTGGCAAAAAGGAGCAGTGCTTCGAATATGCGCTTCTGCGAGTGCAAAAAACTTTTTTTAAGGATGCTGCCCGACCAACTGCTCCATGGTTACCGCACAGCAATAATCTGAACGGTCGACCGCAGGGTGAGTGCACAGTGCAGCTGGTTAAGGTAGGGGTGCCATTGCCAGACCCATTGGTCATGCTGGGGTTTCCCAATTTGGGGGGAAGCCCTGCCCCCAGGAGCAACCACCTGGCAACTCCCTGGTAAAAGATTTAAAAGGCCCTCCAGCTGGCCCTTTAAATCTTGCAGGAGGGAGGAAGAGGGTGACCGCACACACCCGCACTCCACGCCACAAATCAGAGCTTGGAGTGCAGGCACATGTGGCCTCCCCCCCCCCAACAGCATTAAAATAGATGCTGTTTGGAAGAGGCAGGGGCCACACACCCAAAGGTTGTCAGCGGGGGTCACCTGCACCGGCCCTGCAAGCCGCAATCTCATGGCTTGCAGGGCAGGCATGAGCGGCACCTGCTCTTTTAAAGCGGGGCCCACCCGTGCCTGCCCTACAAGCGGAGAGATCGCAACTTGCAGGGCAAGCACAAGCCGCTCCCAGCATGCTTGCCCTACAAGCGGCGATCTTGCGGCACCCACTGTTTTGAAGCGGGGGCCACTCGTGCCTGCCCTGCA
Source organism: Gekko japonicus (assembly GCF_001447785.1). Taxonomy (NCBI): domain Eukaryota; kingdom Metazoa; phylum Chordata; class Lepidosauria; order Squamata; family Gekkonidae; genus Gekko; species Gekko japonicus. The sequence goes on from NW_015164206.1 coordinate 153,962, forward strand.
GGCAGCAAAGGTTTGCAGGGCAGGCACGGGTGGTCCCTGCTTTCCCGCAGCCATTTAAAGGGAAGGTTCCCTTTAAATGGTTGGAGGAAAGTGGGGGGGGGCATCCAGACACAGTGCTGCATCCCTGACGTGATGATGTCACTCTGTGTGATGTCATTATGTTGGGGCAGCCCCTCCCCCTCCTGGCACACCCCCATAACCCCCCACTGGTGGGGAAATAGGACCTGGCAACCCTAGGTTAAGGGTAGATGTTTGGACAAAACTCTCCAACACAAAAAAATACAGATAAAATTAGAAGTGCGCCCAAAACGCGACCGCAGTCCTGTATTTCTAAGGACTGCTGACAGGAAAAGTCCCTTTACTTGTAGTAGCTGGAAACTTGCCTTCATGGCTGCCACACTGTAAAAGAGGGTTCTCTCCAAGTTGGGTAAGAGCAAGGCTATTTGCTTAGATAAGAGAACATCCTTCTGGCAAAAACTCCATTCCCTTAATTCTGGCCACTCAAAGAGCTGGGCTGTGGGCAATAGGGATGTATCTTCTTTTCCAAGAGTCATAAAAGAGCTCAGTGTTTAGAGCTCAGTGTTTTTAGAAAGTGGGCGGGGCCAGGTGGGGCTTTTGCCCAGCAAGGCTTCTGATTGGCCCTCGGAAACCTGATTGGCTGTGCAGATTTTTTCCCCAAGTTGCTTCCGCAGGAGCTGCCACCACGACAGAAGGGTCTTCACTGTGTGTGACTGAAGGTAAGCTGCAGCAGTCGCTGTATGGCTAGCACCACCTCCTGCAGCAGCGGTTTTGTGGCTGTGCCCACCATGCTGTGTCAGAATTCCGAAGGTGCCTCCAAGCTCAAAAAGGTTGGAGACCCCTGGGTCTAAAGCACAGGCGACCAGGTTACAGCTTGGGTTGCCAACTCTGGCTTGGAAGTTCCTGGAGACTTTCCTCCAGGTGGGGCCTGGAGTTCTCCCGAAATTACAACTGATCTTCAGACCGCAGAGATGAGTTCTCCCCTGGAGGAAACGGCAGCTTTGGTGTGCGGGCTCTGTGATACCACATCCGCACTGAGTTCCTTCCCTTTCTCCAGCATCATCCTCCCCCACTACCAAATCTCCAGGGAATTTCCCAGACCAGAGTTGATAACCCTATAGGGTTGCCAGCTCTCAACTGAAAAATACCTGGAGACTTTGGGGGTGGATCCAGGGGAGGGTGGGGTTTGGGGAGGGGAGGGACCTCAGCACGGTATCACGCCATGGATCACGCCATTTTCTCCACGGGAGCTGATCTCTATCAGCTGGAGATCAGTTGTAAAAGCGGGAGATCTCCAGGCCCCAACTGGAGGCTGGCGACCCTATAACCCTAGCTGGAGATCAATTGTAATTCTGGGAGAATTCCAGGCCCCAGCCTGCAGGTTGGTAACCTTAGCTGCACTCCTGCAGGTTTGCCTTTCTTAATAGACAAAACCACAGCAAAGCAGAAGGATCCAGTATGAATTATAGTGTATATTAGAGCAACACAAACCCTTATACTTTGCACCTTTCGGCACACTTGCTGAGAAGGTTAGCAGCACTTCGGTTATTATAAAAAGACGCCAGCCATAGGTTTGCTGCACAAGAGTGAATTCTGGGTAAATGCATGCCTATAGCTTTCATGAGGCTATGTACTGGGCATTGTCAGTGCCCAGAAATAAACAGCAGTTCAGAAAAGTGGAGAAATATTGGGTGTAATCTCTGAGAGACAGAATCGGTGTCAGGGCCGGCTCCAGCTTATTTTGCACCCTAGGCGAGGATCCCTTATCCCCCCCGTGCGCCCACCAATTTTAAAAAATAAATGCATTTTAGGAAGAATAAAAAACACAAATAATCAAGAAGCTCCCGGAGTACGGGACCAGGTGCAGTTTGGTGCCCCTAAGGGCCATCCCGCTCTAGACGATCGCCTAGTGAGTGAGCCGGCCCTGATCGGTGTCCTTCCCCATGGAAAATCCTTACAGAGACCCAGCCAAAGCAAAATTCTGAAGCAACTATAATGAAACTGTGGCAACACACTGAATTTGACCATTAGTCCATGCAGTCTAGTGATGTTTATAAATTTATCTCCAGACATTCCCCCCCCCCTCCAGGCAGCTGGCAACCCTAACAGAGAACCAGCTGTAACACACTGTGCTTTGCTTCCAGTTAGCTGCTGGGCTGTAATGTTCTGCACCATAAATTCTTTCATCTCAAAGATTAGCAAACAAAATGCATACAGATGAAGATGGGTATGACGAAGTGAGCAGTGACTCACGAAAGCTCATCCCCTGCCACAAATGTTGTTAATCTTTAAGGTGCTCCTGGACTCTTACTCTTTTCTACTGCTACAGACAGACTAACATGGCTACCCATCTTTATCTATCTCCATGGAAGGCACCACATTTAGCCGTACAGAATGGAGATCCATCATCCGAGTGAAGAAACTTGCACAAGTACAAACAGACATCAATTATCTTTCTCGCCAAATGCAGAAGACTTAACAAAATGCATCCAGTTCATGTTGGAAGTGGGAATGTGGCACTGTAGACTTTAATGTGTCATTAGTGTTTGGATCCTACATTTGAGCATGAGGTAGAAGCACGGCCAGTCTGGTATGGTGGTTAAAGTGTCAGACGCTAGGTCCTGGGAGACCAGACTGAAGTATTCACTCTACCATGAGGATCACCTTGGGCCAGTCATAGTCTCACAGCCAAAGCTACCTCACATGAAGGTAAAATGGGGGAAAGAAGAAACAAGTATGGCACCCCAGCACTCCTCACAAGGGAAGTGGAGATAAACATGTTTGATAGACTCTCCATCCATACAGATCTTTGGCTAGGATGAAGATTCAGGCTGCTCAGTCTTCCCCATGTGGTGGCTATAGTCGTAGTGTAGTGTGCTGTAGTAGTTAGAGCGTTGAAGCAGGATCTGGGAGACCCAAGCTTGAAGCTGCACTCTGCCATGGAAGCTCTTTGGGTGACCTTGGGCTGGTCACACACTCTCAGCCTAACTGACTTCGCAGAGTTGTTGTTAGGGGGGAAAAAAGGAGAAGAACAGAACCATGTAATCTGCTCTGGGTCTCCATTGGGGGATACAGATGAAGCAAAATAAATAAATAAATGCATTGGTGCGTAATCTTATCCAATGATCCTTATGCATTTCTCTACCACCACCCCCGCCTTCATTTTCTTCCCTCTTAATTGTTGAAATAGAGACTGCAAACATCTCGGGCTCAAGACCTGTCTTCTTACTTAAATTACTATGTGGGTATCTGTATGTGTGTGTGTGTACATACACATGCACACGCACACACACATGCACTGGTATATATATATCTGTGCATATGTATATCAGTGTTCTTCTGGTGGACATCCTTGCAGGATTTCCTTGGAACAATCCCACGTCTTATTTGTTTAGGAAACTCTGTGAATTAGTGTGGGCACAGATGGTGTTAGATGTACAAACAAACAATTCAGATGAGGATTCTCAAGCAATTCTGGCTTTTCTTAGCTAGCCACACTGACAGTATACCCCACCCATCTTTGCAAATGCAACATATTTACAGGGAAAATTAACAAACCATCCCCCCCCTTCCTAACCTTCAGTTAAGAACAAGACAATGAAACCTATTTCGGTTACAGGCAGCATACACAGACGGATCAATACTCACAGAAAGGTGCTTAATTTCCCCCCTTCTCATGGGCTGAAATCCTTGCTGATCAGCACAGTGCTCGTTATTTTAATAGCCTCTGCCATGGCCAAGCTCCAAAATTATTGCCTCATCAGCTGCTCTTGTTCTCAGTTTCCTTCCCTGCACTGGTTTCCCCTCTGGTCCCATTTTCTTCCCTCTCCCAGACTGGGAACGCAGAGGATGCTGAAAACCAAGGTGGAAAAGGAAAGGGCATTTCATACGCGCATCTCCTTCTGCCTGTTCTTCCCCTACCATCTCATGGGGGGGGGGGGGCCTTTAGATATGGTGTGATGATGCAGCAGGCCACTGGTCGTCACTGTTGTCATGGCAACCAAGATGTGGTCCCCTGTGGTAGAGTAACGTAGAGGCAAAGGTACGAAAGAAATTATGTTCTGAGCCTTCTGGAGAGGTGGCCATTGGAGACTTTTCAGTCAACACAGACTTTTTTTTAATATCACTGTAGAAAACGACTCACTTTTAAAATTCTGGTTGCTTTGATACTGAGGCTGTAGAATATCCAGTGTAATTCCGATTTTGTATGATATAAAAAACCAGTCTGAACCTTGACTAGATTAACATTTGTTTGTAAGAATATTACAGGCATCTGAGAACAGAAAATCTAAATAGTTCGGGGGGGGGGGAGGAGATTCCCCTCAGAGCAGGAACTAGGGATGCCAGCCTCCAGGCGGGACCTGGGGATCCCCCAGAACTACAGCTCATCTCCAGTCTACAGAAATCAGTTCCCCTGGAGAAAACGGGTACTTTGGAGGGTGGACTCTCTGGCACTGTACCCCACTGAGGTCCCTGTCCTCCCCAGGCTCCACCCCCAAATCTCCAGGAGTTTCCCAACCTGGATCTGGCAACCCTACCCCCCATACCCCACCAGTGGCTGGGAGAACCTGGCAACCCTAAGACAAACCTTTAACTCAGCAGCAATCCTATCAACATATTTGGGACTAAACCCCTGAGCTTAGTGAGGACTCGCTTCTCAGTAAGCACACCTAGTACCAAGCTGTCAGACTGCAATTTTATTCACACCTGCTCACGAATAAACCCCATGATGTAGCTATCACAGGTAGCAGCCACCAACTGATATATCCCCCATGAAAATGTAGGCAACATGCAGGGTTGTTAACAGGCCTGGAGAAAAATGGTTTAGCCATAGGTTTAGAAGGGTATAACTCTGCTTAGGATTGATTCAGGTGGGTAGCCGTGTTGGTCTGAAGCAACAGAACCAGGGCTATTTTGGGGCAGGAACGCACAGGAACGGAGTTCCGGCTGGCTCCCAAGTTGGCCACGCCCAGCAGGAACTCATTAGGATTGGCTACATTAGGGGGGGGGTGGCCTAACATGCAAAGGAGTTCCTGCTACAAAAAAACCCCTGGTAAACAGAATAAGGAGCAAAAGGTGGGTGTGGCTGGATGACCACACTTCTGGTAACATGGGGGTGCGGCCTAATATGCTAATGAGCTGTGCTGTCAGGGGTGTGGCCTAATAGGCTAATGAGTTTCTGCAGTTGGGTGTGGCCTATTATGCTAATGAGTTCCTGCTGGGCTTTTTCTACCAAAAGAGCCCTGAACAGAACAAACTCTGAGTCCAGTGTCACCTTTGAGACCTCTGCTTAGGACTGTATATTAGAGAATCTTCTCAACCTAGCAACAGGAAACATTCACAGAGAAGGTAAGATATCAAGAGGTGGGCCTGTCGTCCAGGCCTTGAAAAACATGGAAAATGATTTTGGACTCTGGAGAGTTATTAGAAAGCAATGTTTTGGAGTGAATCAATATAGTTCGTTTCCAAGTTACAAGCTCATATATCTCAAGTGCCTGCCAGACTTCTTACCTCCACAGCAGTTTGAATGAACTGGTACTTGGTATACACGAGCTGCTTTAGAATTCTCAGTGCCCTGTTATTCCTCACAACAACCCTGGGAGATAGGTTCATGGAATTATTGATACTGATATCTTAAACAAAAGAGAGGAAATAATGAGGAAACACCAAAGTCCTTCAGTCAGTATAACTCAAAAATGTATGGTAGAACAAAAGAGAAAACTAGGAAATAAAAGGAAGGTACCCTGGTCTACAGTGAGATGAATAAATTTATTCTTTATTTCATGTGTGATGCTTAGAAATAAAGAACAAAAATCAGGATTAGGCAGCTGAAATTTCAAGAACAGTATATTATATTTGGAATAGATTGAAACAGGTTAAAAAACCTCAATGGTTTAAACACTGGTTTTGGTTTCAGGAAACAAATCCTCCAGTAGCTTGATAAGCTGTATCAAATTTTAATTATCTTTATGTAATGTACCTACAAATTTATGTAACATAGTAGTTATAACTGTGAGATTCGTTTTATATGTTGTATTGTTATAAGTAATGTATCTATTGTAATTTGTAGAAACCTTTATTCTAATTTGTAGAAATGTTTAAAAGTCTGGTTGTGTAACATTGTTAAAATAGTTAATACAAGGGGCGGACCCACGATACTCGCGGGAGGGGGGA
>NW_015164206.1:160227-162532 GCF_001447785.1 Gekko japonicus
CTTGCTGGTCCCCCCCCCCTGCTGCTGGTGCCGCCGCCGAAGCGAGGCCAGCTGCCTCACTGTTCTCCCCCGCCCTGCCTGCCCGGCTCCGATGCGAGGCCCAAGCGGCTGCAGCCTCCCGGGCCTCGCTGGGCCCCCCCCGCTCCGAAGCGGTGGCGGCTAGGCTGGCTGCAGAGCGTTCCCTGCGCGTGCACAGGAAACGCTCTGTCAGTTTTTGGGGGATTTAAATATCTCCCCGGTAGTTTTTTAAAGTTTTCAGATTTTTGTGCACACCTGGGGACCGCCCCACGTGTGCACAAAACTCTCCCTCCCCTCCAGGTCCCCCCGATGTGCGGAAATAAGTATCCGCACACCAGGGGGCGACTTGGCTATTAGATATATAGATTGTTCAAGTCTTGTTTATATATTTGTTATCGAAATTAGATATGATACTGTGTAGTAAGAATTTTCTTAATAAAAAAAAATTATTTTCCTAAAACAAATATTTTCCTGGGAGATAGGTTCTATTAAGATATAAGACTCTTGCTCAAGGTCTTGAAGCAAGTTTCACAAGGATGCAGGGATGTGAACCGTGATCATCCTCCTAGTCAATAGCAATGGGCCTCTCACCATATGGATCCGATAGTGCTGTTTGTGGAGGTAAACAGCTTGTTGTTCATCCCCCCCCCCAGCAGAACTGCAGGGAGTTATTGTGGGGTAACAGCTATCTTCAAATAGGCTGAGTTTTCTTGGGCAAATATACCTGTTTGTATTTTCAAATATCTCCCATTCACACTATTTTTAAATGTACTCCTAAAAAGTAAATGTCACGTGTAGAAGAAGATGTGTTTTTAATAATCTAAGTGCATATTATGAAGCCTTTTTTTGTGTGTGTGTCTCCCAGTGAAGTATAAATTCAGTGGCAAAAGTAGGGTTTGTTGGCGTGACGGGTTCCAAGAAATGGTTCTTGATTGTCAGAAACGCTTCCAGTTCTTCAGCAGGTGGCTGGCACTCCTGGCTCCAATCTGCCTGTGGAGCTCTCTGGACATTTTGCTTGGCTGCGGCGGCTGCTCCTTACTAGGCCCGAGGAATATGCGGAGGTAGATAATGGGATCAGGAGGCCTCATCTGCTCCATCGCTCGTGAAGGGAGTCATAAAAGTGACAGCGGCTAATGGCAGGAGCATTCTCATCAACTGCCTCATCAGCTCGGTTTTCTAAGCCCAGGGTTGTGACTGCCAAAGGATGGGCAAGGCCACTGATACGGTTGGCAGGCCATCACGGAGAACGCACGCGGCTATGGATGCACATTGGTTCTGCAGCCACAGACCAGGAAAGCAGGGAATCCTTCAGATTTCTTTTCGTTATATCATGGGCAGTTGTGAATTTGTTGACGCTCCATTATTGTATGGTTTACTTATTTTAACATGATCCCTTGAGGTAAAAAGCCTTTGATTTAGTTTCACTTTTTTGTTGGTGGCTGATTGTGGCCTAGGAGGGCTCAGGCAAGGCCCTGCTTATGTCCAAATGAAGTTCTGTTCTCTTTTGGTACCAGATGCCATATAGGGATGCCAGCCTGAAGGTGGGACCTGGGGATCCCGTGGAATTACAGCTCACCTCCAGACAGGGTTGCCAACCCCCCCGTGTTTGCCAGGGGTCCCCCGTTTTTTGGGGGGGTTTCTACCCGCCGCCGGCCAGATGGCCTGCGGGGGAAGCCCCACCCCCAACACCCACAACCACCCATCTCTCTCTCTTTAAGGGTGTGTAACCCGTGTTTCATCCCAAGCGTGAACTCCGCAAGCTTGCAGGGAAAAGCCAGCTTCGTTCTTAAAAGGGAAACGCAGCTTCTCTTAAAGGGGAAACACCGGCTGCCGGCTACTTTAAGTGCAGGGAACTGCTGTTTCTGGAGATCCGGTGCACGGCCGGGGGGAGGGGGCAGACGTCCCCAACGTGATGTCATCACGTTGGGGATGCCCCACCCCTTCCAGGAACACCCCCAAAGTCCCCCGCTGGGGGTGGAAGATGGACTTGGCAACCCTACCTCCAGACCACAGAGATCAGTTTCCCCTGGAGAAAATGGATGGTTTGGAAGGTGGACTCGATGGCCTTGTACCCCACTGAGGTCCCTGCCCTCCCCAGGCTCCGCCCCCAAATCTCCAGGTGTTTCCCAGCCTGGATCTGGCAACCCCTCCCCCATCCCCCACCAGTGGCCAGGGGAGACCTGGCACCTCTATATTATTATACTGGTGGTGACCAGGGCTATTTTTGGGCAGGAACGCATAGGAACGGAGTTCCGGATGGCTCCCAAGTTGGCCACGCCCAGCAGGA